>NC_137063.1:11482112-11499612 GCF_032717465.1 Coenobita brevimanus
AGTGTAGTGCTGCCTTCTAGTAATTCTACGCCTTGAGATAAGCCAAATGGTTTCCTATAAAACAGGAAACCATTTACTCCTTTAAGTGGCAACCATATAACTAAATGATGCCTGGTGGTTTAGTGAGCTAGAGCAGGTCCAACCAGACTGACCTTGTAAGGGCGAAGGAATAATGGGAATTTATTGCTCACATAATGCCACTCAGGGAAAAGTGAGGCTGGTCACCCTCACCTTAAATGTCGGGAATGAGTAGCCTGGCCTCGGGGTCCTACGGTCCTGATGAGGCAAAAAAGGTGTGGATCCTACGCTCCTGATTACGCAAAATAAGAGTGGATGATGGCACTCCAACCCGATGTGAGGCGTGGATGGGGTTAATTCCTGATATACCGTCCGACACAGGGAGAAGCGACTGTTCCCCGTCGCCTTAAGTCTCGGGACTAAGAAACCTAAGCTTCATATGGGGTATTGAAGGAGTGAATGATAAATAGATCTTTCAGTGTCGACGTACGAGTAGTTTCCGTCAGTACCATACAGGATCATTATTATTGTGTAATAAATGAATATAAAATCATCAGGGAAAAAATGCTAGTCTTCTATGCCATCAAGAGTACGACCGAAAGTCACCTGGGAGTGTTTTTGCCACGACCATTCCTGATAAAAGACAAAATATGGCATCATGTATTAAACAAACAGACAAGAACCTCACCCAGCACGTGATTTAGTTGCTGCCATTCAATAAGCCAGAGAGAGTCGCGGCGCAGTTTTAACAGGAGGTGAAATTATGTCCTCTCCGGATCACTGACTGCTCCCATGACGCCCCCACTCCTATCCAACCCAACCCCACCCCACCCCACCCCGCCCCGCCTCGCCTCGCCCACCCTGCCCACCCCACCCCACCACGACCCACCCCACCCCACCCCACCCCATCCCTCCCCACCACACTCCACCCCAACCCACCACACCACATCACAGCACGCTGTTTATTAACCTCCCTCTCCCCCCTCCTCACTGGGCCCCCGGGTGGTTGCTCAATTTGATCCGAGGTTAAATTACATTATTGGCCTTCAGGCATCACCTGCTTCCACACTATCATTAGGGTGCCGCACCGCCTCAGCCACCACATACACGCTCACTCACGCCTCACACATTTGCATACTATACTTTTCTCCTCTTTTATCCATTCACTGTCAATATCAATGGAAAATAACAACTATATATTGCTGATTTCTGTATATTTCATTTAGTACCATATAAATTAAAAAAAACATTGTGGAAATATATGGTAATGCACTGATTATTGAAAAAACAAAAAAATGTAGAGTTTTGTGTATGAATATTCAGTGATAGAGATAGATAAATTATGTGGACTTATACATACAGATGGATAGATAGATGTATACAGATAAAACGATAGATGGATAAATGTTATGTAATTGCTACCTCTGACTTTCTCTAGTGATGGTAAATTTCCTCAACCAACTAATATCACATCCGTACAACTAAGCAAAGTATCAATGTATACGTTAGCCTTGTGGTGGTTAGGGTGGTAAGGTTCACAGGATATTAGTGGGTGCCCCTGTTATTACTGGTGGTGGTGGTGGTGATGATGCTAATGATGGTGATGATTAATAATAACGCTGGTGATGGTGGTGGTACTGATAACGGTGGTGGTGGTACTAACTTTGGTGGTGGTGGTGGTGGTGGTGGTGGTGGTGATGATGATGATGATGATGGTGGTGATGGTGATAATTATGGAGGTGATGGTGGTGGTTGTGGTAATGATGGTGATGGTGTTGGCTGCCATGTTACTGGTGATGGTGGTGGTGGTCTTATTGATGGTGGTGATGGTGTTACTGGTAATGATGGATATGATTTTGGTAGCGGTGTTCCTGGTGGTGGTGGTGTTACTGATTGTGGTGGTGTTACTAGTGATTGTGATGTTGCTGATCGTGATGGTGTTAATGATAGTGGTGGTATTTCTGATGGTGGTGGTATTATTGATGGTGGTGGTATTATTGATGGTGGTGGTATTTCTGATGGTGGTGGTATTTCTGATGGTGGTGGTATTATTGATGGTGGTGGTATTATTGATGGTGGTGGTATTATTGATGGTGGTGGTGTTATCGGTGTTACTAGGAGCTGCCTAGCATGAGCCACCCGCCCTACTGCAGTTATCCTCTCTTCTTATGTTCTTATGTTACCGATGGTGGTGGTATTATTGATGGTGGTGGTATTATTGATGGTGGTGGTATTATTGATGGTGGTGGTATTATTGATGATGGTGGTGTACATGGTGTGGTGGTGTTACTGGTGTTGGTGGCGTTCCTGGATTTGGTAGTGTTAATGGTGGTGGTGATGTTGCTGGAGGTGGTGGTGTTATCGGTGTTACTAGGAGCTGCCTAGCATGAGCCACCCGCCCTACTGCAGTTATCCTCTCTTCTTATCTTCTTATGTTACCGATGGTGATGGTGTTAGTGATGGTGGTGGTATTACTGATGGTGGTGGTGGTGTTAATGGTGGTGGTGGTGTTACTGGTGATGGTTATGGTTTTACTGGAGGCGGTGGTGTTACTGGTGGTGGTGGTGGTACTGGCGGTGGTGGTGTTACTGGCGGTGGTGGTGCTACTGGTGGTGGTGTGGTGCGTCACGCGGATGAGCTGTGGCGTGCGAAGTGGGCGGCGTGAGGGAGCAAGGTCGTGGCCCCCGGGGTGTGTTCATCTACTCCGCCTTGAACCTCTGAACTTTTATTCTTCGCGAAGGGAAAAGTCCCTCACCAGTGCTGGGGCGGCGCTTACGGTCCAGACAGCCACAACAACGGGGGAAAAAATGCCAGTAATTTAATCCATTGTGGTCTGGCACGTGACGCCAAGCACACGCTGATCCTTTGTCACAACACATTCGTAACAACACTGGTCAGGCTGCGGCGTTACATCTTTATGGCTTTATCAGTAATACAGGTACCCAGAGCTTGGCTACTCGGTCCGGAAAACTTTAGGCAAGAGTGGCCCACCCCCTTCCTTTGAATAACATTATGTGAGCGATAAATCTCAATCAACACTTAAATTTAAACCTTTTACGGGGACTATCCTATTCTAGCATTTCAATTTACCATACCATCAGACACCTACTTCTTTGTTATATGGCTACCACGCAACAATATACGTGGTTTCCTGGGTTACAGGAAACAATATGGCTGTGTAGAGTCACACAAAGATAATACTACATCAATGGAGTGGATGGTGAGCTCCATCGGTACTTAATGGAGAGTACAATTGATTTACTGATGAAGAACAGTACAGTAATGTTGCTCGAATGTATTTTGACCAAAGATATATTTCGTATAGTATAAGGTTACAGTCAGCGTTTGTAAAGTAGTAAAAACAGTATCAGCAGCTCCTTGTTACATGTTGCCTTACCTAACAATATTCATGGTATCAGGCACAGGATAACTGACTCGAAAAACTACATTGCTGTCTATAAACCTGATCTGCCAGTCTTCTCCAGTTTACAGGACCAGTTGTATGGACACAGATATAATATAATGGAACTCATCACCAGCATATAACGACGACTTAGTGCAATTGTCCAACAAATAGATCATATCGCCCTTGGCAACACCGAAAAAAATAATTTCACCAGACAGACACGATACTGAAGCTATTGCACAAACATTTTTTTTTTTTTTTTTTTAGCTGCTCAAAATTACTATTGAGGAAGTCCTTGGTATATGTTGTCTTTATAAGTGTTTTTTCCTACAGAGTCCACAATATAATAAAGAAAGATTACCTATCAAAGTTCCAGTGCTATTTGTAAAGCTATTTTGTCTGTCCGTCCAATTTACAGCACCAAGTGTATGGAAAAACTTGAAAAATATGGGAGTACATTACCAACATATAACGAGGACTGTATGTTTCCACCACTTATATATATATATATATATATATATATATATATATATATATATATATATATATATATATATATATTCCCTAAAGCAATATAATAATGAAACTATTGTGCAATATATTTTTTGTATTTGCTAAAAAAAAAAAAAACATTATTTACCCACAGCTCTATCATGTTTACGGCAGCGAGAATAATTCACTCGTCTGCCTTGACGGTGGGGGCCTGGCCTGGTATGTGTTCGCATGATTTCTAGTTTCATCATTTACTGTCTCTAATTTTGACATAACTGGCCTCGAGAAATAAAAGAAATAAATATGTTACCAGCATCTCTCAGTGCAGTAGTAAAAGGTGCGATTTTTTGCATTCAGCGTCCCTTCTCATCCCGATCTTTTTACCTTGACGAAGTCTCCATAGAGAGTCTTCAGTATGATTATGACTTGTTATCGACTTATCACTGATCCTTTCTGACAGCTTTACTCAACTTGGCAAAGATCCCCCGTACTAAATGAGATATAAATTCTCCATCAACTCAGCCAGTTCAGTGACAACTTCTTACAGTAATATTCTTGCATCCTATATACGACACCACATGGCTGACTGACCCTCATAATAAAGAAGATACATTTTGCCTAGTGTTCAGAACATCCCAAATAGTTTTTTTTTTTTTTCCCTTTATGTCTCTGGTCATCCCTGTCATTCTGTGCCCACCGATGTTCCTAGTGACGTCTCCAATAATGTCCCTCGTGATGTCCTCAATGATGTTCCCAGTAATGTCTCTGGCGATGTCCCTGATGACATCTTCAGTGTTTCTCTGGTGATGTCCTCAGTGATGTCTATGGTGATGTCTCCAGTGATGTCTATGGTGATGTCCCCATTGATGTATATGGTGATGTCTGTGGTGATGTCTGTGGTGATGTCTGTGGTGATGTCTGTGGTGATGTCTGTGGTGATGTCTCCAGTGATGTCTGTGGTGATGTCTCCAATGATGTCTATGGTGATGTCTCCAGTGATGTCTATGGTGATGTCTCCAGTGATGTCTATGGTGATGTCCCCATTGATGTATATGGTGATGTCTCCAATGAGGTCTATGGTGATATCTCCAATGATGTATTTGGTGATGTCCCTATTGATGTCTATGGTGATGTCCTAAGGATGTCTCCAATGATGTCCATAACGATATCCCTGACAGTGTCTCCGGTGATGTACCTGGTGATGTCTCAAATGATTTCCCTGGTAATGGCCTCAATGATGTCACTACTGATGCTCGCAATGATGTCCACGGTGATAGCCAAACATTCCTGCTGATGTTCCCAAAGATGTCCCAGTTATGTCCCAGTGATGTCCCTTGAATATTCCCAGTGATGTCAGTGGTGAAGTCGATAATTGATGTTCCTCATGATGTAAAGGCCAGAATGATGTTCCTAATGATGCCCATAATGTCCTCAATGTCTTTGGTGATGTCCCTGGTGATGTCTCCAGTGATGTCCCTGATGTCCCTAGTTATATTCTCAGTGGTGTCCTGGGTGATGTCTCGAGTGATATCCCTGCTGATGTCCTGAATGATGTTCCCGCTGAAGTCCCCAGTGATGTCTCAAGCGATGTCTTCAGTGATGTTCCTGATGTCCCCAGCGATGTCTATGATTTTCCCAATGATGTCCCTAACGATGATCTTGGTGATGTCCCAAGTGATGGCTCCAACGATGTCCTCAGTGATGTCCCTAATGCGATTTTCCTAATGATATTCCCAAAGATGATCCACAGATTCCCCTGGTGATGTCCCCTGATTTTCAAGTGATGTTCCCAGTGATGTCCCCAGTGTTCCCGATGATGTCCCCTCAAGTGTCTCTCTGATGTCTTCTTGATGTCATAGTTACTTCCTCCTGACATCAAACTATTGTCTTGATGTCTCCCTGATGTCCCTATAATGTTCTTTTGACTTCTTTTTACTCCTGATAACCTGATGTCCCTCTGATATCCAAATAATATCCCCTGATGTCCTTATTAATCTCCCCTTAATATCCCTCTGATGTTCACCCGATGCCACGCTGATGTCCTTCTGATGTCCCTTTGATGCCCCAGCCTTTGATGTTGCTCCAGTGTCCCCTCTAATTTTCCTCTGATGTCCCCTGGTGTCCCCCTGATGTGTCTTTGGTTTCCCTTAGATCCCCTGATGCCCCTTCGATGTCCCCTTATCGTTCATCTAATGCCCCCTACGATGGCCTTTTGATGCCCCCCTGATGTCCCCCGGATATTATGATGTCCCTCTGACGTCCCCCCTGATGTCCCTCTAACGTTCCCCTGATGTCCCTCTAACGTCTCCCAGATGTCCCACTAACGTTCCCCTGATGTCCCACTAACGTTCCCCTGATGTCCCTCTTACGTTCCCCTGATGTCCCTCTCATGTTCTCCTGATGTCCTTCGAACGTCCCCCTGATGTCCCTCTAACGTCCCCCTGATGTCCCTCTAACGTTTCCCTGATGTCCCTCTAACGTCCCCCTGATGTCCTTCTAACGTCCCCCTGATGTCTCTCTAACGCCCCCTTGATGTCCCTCTAACGTCCCCCTCATGTCCCTCTAACGTCCCCTTTGATGTCCCTCTAACGTCACCCTGATGTCCCTCTAACGTCACCCTGATGTCCCTCTAACGCCCCCTTGATGTCCCTCTAACGTCACCCTGATGTCCCTCTAACGTCCCTCTGATGTCTCTCTAACGTTTCCCTGATGTCTTCTTAATGTCACACTAACGTCCTTTGATGTCCCTAAGCGTGCTGTTATCGCAGTGATGTCCTCTGATGTCCTAGTATGCTTGCCTACCATACTCTTTTCACTCTAACGTGGCCCAGATTTTCGTTCTTTTGCATAAGTTTCGTCCTTTTACAACCTATTTCACGTATTTCAGTGGCAGGAAAGGACACTACTAGAGCTCTACAGCTTATTCATAACACTTATTCGTGACTATAACATCGTAGTCTAGTGTTAATCTTTTGTCACAGCTCAGTATTCAAGATAGAGAGATGACAATTTTAGGCCAGGTTAGAGTAAGATGAGTCTAGCTTATAAAATCTGCCAAGTCATCAACACCACAATTCAATCACGGTGACAGTAATAGATCGTATTTTCGTTTGTTTAGCAGGTTTCATGACACCTCCTCAGAGATGTATTTTGCATACGAAATATTACCCCTTGATATGCTATACTGATGTCGATATTCCTAAGATACAATTGATGTGCAAGAGATTACAGGCAAAATAAATCACGAAGGGAGAAATGGTACGAAGTCTCCTGTGGCAGTGAGAATACTACCTTCGAATTAATATCTTTAAACCAACGACGTACGTTAAATATTCTTCTTGCCATCTCCTGACGATTTTGTTCAGCTCAGCAGAGGCTTTTCAAACTGAAGGGGTTAGGTATTACCTTAATCAAGCTCTTCAGTGCTAGAAATACAGTATCTGAGTTGAATTACATCGTGTGAAGGCTGCGTGAATAACATGAACTAATACGGCATCGCAGTCCGTTGTCTCCATCACCGTTCTTCTTTACTACATCCTGCCAGACTTCCACTACATCTTTCCATTTAGCTCCTGGTCTTCATCTTCTCAGTCTCCCATCACCATCACTTACACATTAAAAAAAAAAAAAAAAAAAAAACTTTCGCGTTTCAATTTCTATTTTCCATGCGTTCCATATTTTAGAGCCAAACCACTTAATAACATCCCTCTTGAATCAGTCTATTCAATACGATGGCGTCACTTTCATTTAGGTCTTGTACCCACTGCCAAATGATTTATTTCAGCGTATGAGACCCGCGTAGTGGCAGAGTTAAAAAATATTCGTCAATAACTTACTCAGAACAATTACTTTTTTTTTTTTTTTTTTTCAAGTCTTGTTACTCCTAGACGATTTTCTTCAGTTTAGGAGAGACCCCTCACAGTAACTAAATGAAAAAAAAAAACGATTATCACTGAAGCCTTTCATGGTCATAATAACTTTGCTGTAATATTCTATTCCAGTGAACACCATGATATTATTTTCCAGGAAGAGGTTCACGGGTGACTGATAGTGTCAAAGACTCGGTAACTCGAAGGTCAATGTCAGATGTCAGGATCGTGTCTCATTAAGGCTGGTGAGTTCCTGCCATTTTTGTCTTGAGGCGTTGGTTGTCCTGGTGGACTACGTCTTAAAATGTTGAGCAACTGTTGGGTTCAGTCCGGGAGGAGGGGCGGACGAGGTCGTTGATGTGGTTATGCCAGTTTGCCTTTTGTCGTTTCTACTAACAATCGGTGTACTTGTAATTTTACAAGAGATGAACAGAGGTATTACTAACACCCTTAATTCACTGGTCACACGTTATCCAGTCCCTGAAATACCTGGATTGTATGCTGGTCGTTTTGGGGGCATTCGCACGGCGTGCCTATGGTACGCCAGCGATGATGGGCACAAAGCAAAAATGATCTTAAAATTTTTGTCTTTAGTTATTCAAATTTGCCGAAATGATAGGTACTCACAGCGATGATTTGGATATGCTATATAAAACAGTTGAAAAGTGTTAACCATGATTAATAATTATTAGTGTTGTGTGATATAGGTTATTTCTTTTTTAAACTGCTGGTATATGAGGGGAAAACTCATTACATTTTGAGACATGAGCGATATGAGAAGAGATGGTTCTCACAGGGACGGAGCTCAGTTATGACCTACCACAACACTAACCAACTTGCAAGTCCACTTTGTAAGTCTATTTCTGTTTTTCTCATTAACGTTCCCAGTCATCAGAAAATTTGACTTCAACAGTAACAGATCATAAGCGAGACTGAGACCGCCACATCGATACTGAGGAATGTCGCCCGTTTAAGTCCTTTACTCCGGTGTTGAAACGGGGTGATGTGGAGCTTACTATGGTGCCCCTGATAACTGGCTGGAGAGACCCAAATGCGGCATACATCCAGGAATCAAACCTCCACACACTTCTCTGCTCCTCGCCAAAGGGAGGCGCTGCCGACCGCAACACAAGGGAACATCGGTTCACTGCACGGATCAGCCTTGTTGGGGTATTTGCTTGCTTGAGGTTGATGTGTCTGTTCAATCAGACAGACCGGGTTTTATCTTCTACTACCATTCATCCGGTGTCGTCTTGTATATTCCTTTCTTGCTACCTCTAGACGTTTGAATTCACTATCAGAGGGACCTTTCTATCTATGGGGTTAGATTTGGCCTTCCTTGCCCGAGTGGTCCGATGGCGTGTTATATTTATTTCATTCTTGCTGTCTCCAGACAATTTTAATCAGCTTGGGATAGACTTTAAAACTACAGAAAGGTTAGATAATAGATAATTATAACCTTCATTGACTCCTTCACTACTAAGGTCTTCCCTAAGCCTAAATAAAATAGTCAAGTGTCAACAAGGATACCACTACAAACGGCACACTGTGACTAGAGGTGCAAATTCTCTGTATGACTTATAAGTGCGATCGATTACTCCTGCACCGCTTTAGGCCGACCCATCACCACCATCCTCAACATTTTCCAGGTGTACCCCAGCTTTTTTGGGGGGTGGAAGGGGAGATAAATTAACAAAAGCATCCTAAGGCAACACACGTAAAAACTGACCACCGAACCACTGCGCTTTAACTTTGCCCTCTTTCAACATATACCTTGTGTGTGTATGAGTGTGTGTGTGTGTGTGTGTGTGTGTGTGTGTGTGTGTGTGTGTGTGTGTGTGTGTGTGTGTGTGTGTGTGTGTGTGTGTGTGTTTTATGAGTGTGCTTGCAGTGGTATGTACGATATGTATGTGAGCTTTACTGCAACGCTCTTGAAGAAATATCCCTCATTAAAAGAAAACAAAAGCGCCAACTTCATACCTGATAAATCTGTAAACATATAATACAGAAGAAGGAACACTCAGTGTGTGCAACACCCGCGTCCACCAACTAATGCCACAGCCTAATGTTTTACTTTACCCTGTGACTCTGATCTTCGACTGATTCTACTGAAATCAAGTTAATTCATTGTTGCCTAACCCATAACCCTTTCCACCAACACTGGCTCAGATCAGATCAAAACTGTTTCAGCTGACTTTTCTTTGTAACCTAGATCTTTAACCGTTGGCTGTGACCTTGAACATTAACTGGTTGTTATCAAAATCGAATGTCTCTGTCCTTGATCTAATTGAACATTTCAACAAAGTCAAGTCTACACCGAATAAAAACCGTTTAAGTTTACAACGCCATGTGACCTTCACCGTTTGCTAATTGGTCAAAAA
This sequence comes from Coenobita brevimanus, assembly GCF_032717465.1. NCBI lineage: Eukaryota > Metazoa > Arthropoda > Malacostraca > Decapoda > Coenobitidae > Coenobita > Coenobita brevimanus. Next base: position 11,492,279 of record NC_137063.1, read on the forward strand.
AAAAAAAAAAATCAAATCAAATCTTTGGGTGATCTCCAGCTCACCCAATAAGTCTGACCAACATCAGATCAGAACTGTTTTTGTTCTTTGCGTACTCTCAGACACAACGAGTAGACCTTTGATCTTGTCCTGTGACCTTGACCACTGACTGATATATATATATATATATATATATATATATATATATATATATATATATATATATATATATATATATATATATATATATTTTTTTTCACAAGTCAATCGCTTCATTCTTGCCAGACCCTTAAGGCTTTCACCAAGTTTGGTCCAAATCAGATCAAAACTGTTTTCACTGACTGTGTCCAGTGTCCTTAGCATCTGACCCTTCCCTGTGACCTTAACCTTTGACTGATGGGTATAAAAATCGATTCCTTTTATTCTTGCCTAATGGTGGCGTCACACTGGGACAAAAGTGGTTATCATGCAAGCAGATTTTGCGAGCCAAAACGACTAGCAAAGTCAAGTTGTTGTCACACGCCTCTGATTTTGCGAGCTGAAACGGCTAGCAACGTCATCTGCCTTGACGCCTCACGTTATATGTAAACAAAACACCATCTCCTCGTGTGAATCTGCTTTTGCCCGCAGCAAGTCCACAGCCACGAGGCAGTCTGCTAGAGTTTTCCTTGCCGCAGGATCCATATAAAAAACTGGTCAATATCTGCTTTCCATTTGTTGTTTGGAAACAAAACAGACAGCCTTCATGGCCATGGTCACCAGAGTGTCCGAATACTGATTTCATCTCACAAGGAAAAAAAATAGAAATGAATAAAACCCACAATAATTAAACTGTATTTACTTAACAATATTCGTTACAGTTTCCTTCGTGGTAAAAGAATATTTTCTCATCAGTTATAAAATTAATATTAGGCTCATATGAGTTCTAATCGCACCAACAAGCTGTGAGTAAAAATTATTATCCATTTCACCTCGCAAGCGAAATCTCGCTCACCGTGGGTCATTTTGGTTAACGGCTCACAAAAGCTGCTCGCATGTTAGCCACTCCTGGCTCAGCGTGACGCCGACTTAATCCTAAACCTTCCACGAAGTTTGTCTAAATCAGATAAAAAATGTAATAAGTGATCTTCACCTCTGACCTATTGTCCTAAAAACAACAGGTTTTCTCCGTGTCTGATCCTTAACCTGTCCTTCAAGTTTGGTTAGAATTGGATCAAAACTGTTTGAGTTATTTGGTTAACAAATACATATCCATGGATCAAACTCTGACCCCTCCCTATGACCTTGACCTTTGACTGATAGTTCTCAAAACCGAATTGCTTCATTCTTGCCTTACCTTCCACACATCCCGCAAGATTGGTCAAAATTGAATATAAAACTGTTTTAGTTAGTTTTGCTAGGTCAACATCGGACTAGACCTGTGACCTTAATTTTGTTCTATTTTCTTAGCAGAAAAGAAAATCAGGTTTCTATATGGGCTCTCCCTCCATTTTACCACAAAGTTTGGTTAAAACTGGGTAATAATTGTTAGACATTAACACACACACACACACACACACACACACACACACACACACACACACACACACACACACACACACCTCAAAAAGCATATAGACAAGATCGAAAAAGTTCAAAGGGCCGCTACAAGATGGATACCAAGCTTAAGGGACCTAAGCTACGAAGAAAGACTAAATAAACTGAATCTACCAACACTACAGGAGAGAAGGAAAAGAGGTGACATGATAATGCTATATAAGTGCATATTAGGAAAGGAGAAAATAGACATAAATGATTACTTAACATATGGAGAAGCATCAGCAAGAGGACACTGCAAAAAACTGCATAAGAAGAGAGGTGATAAAGACGTAAGGAAATTCAGTTTCCCAAACAGAGCAATTGATCAATGGAATGCACTATCGAATGAAATAGTGTGTGCCAAAACAATTCACAAATTTAAGGATATGTACGATAAATATGGTTTAAGACACGGGACAGTACGAGCTTGACTCATTCCTGTAAAGATACAATTAGGTAAGAACACACACACACACACACACACACACACACACGCACACGCGCGCGCGCCGCTCAAAACAAAACATCCACTTTTGCTTGGCGAATGCAAGTATAATAATGAGGAGCACAAAGCGTGCAACAAACACGCCCAACAAGTAGTCTAAGGACCAAATATTTTACTTTGTCCTGTGGATCTGACATTCGACTGACTGCTCTCGATATCAAATTATTTCATTCTTGCCTAACCCTTAACCCTTTCCACCAACTTTGGTTCAAATCGGATCAAAACTGAGTTGACTTTTCCGTGTGACCCTAACCTTAGCCCTTTTCCTGTGCAATAAACCTTTAACTGGTTGTTCTGAAAATCGAATATCCTTGTCCTTGATTTAACCTGAATATTTCCACAAAGTTTAGTTTACATTGGATAAAAATTGTTTGAAGCTGACCTTGGCATGTGAGCCTGGCCTTGATCTATTGGCCTAAAAAAATGAGTCAAATCCTCAGGTGATGTTCAACTCGCACATCAAATTTGATCAGCATCATATCAGATCTATTGTAACTCTTATGTGTACATTCAAACACAACGGGTAAAACTTTGACTTTTTCCTGTGTCCTTAGCCTTTGTTTGTTCTCACAATCAAAACCCTTCATTCTCACCTGACCCTTTACACTTTCCCCAAGTTTGGTCCAAATCATATCAAAACTATTTGAGTTCACCTTATTCTCTGACCTTGCCCTCTAACCTCTCTTGTGACACTGACCTTTGACTGATAGGTCTCAAAATCGAATCCAGTTATTCTTCCCTCATCCTCGGCCCTTCCACAAAGTATGGTGTAATTCAAATAAAAACAGTTAAACTTGACCGTGCCCTGTGACCTTGAGCTTTGACCTACTGCTCTAAACCTAGGCAATGCTACATTGTTGCAACCCTCCATCTGACCAAGCACATCCCCCCCCACACCGCCCTGAACACCTAACCAAGCACATAACGTCCTCCCCCCCCCACACCGAATCTTTTCTTTGAAAGGTGGGCGAAAGGGTTGGGGACACATAAGCTGGGCCCTTCAGATTCCTTGCACAGGTTGCACTGAAAATCTACGGAAATTTTTTTTTCTTTGTTATCATTATTAAAAAAAAAAAGGACTTAAGAAACAGCAGTCTACCTATTAAAAGGCACCAGTTCACTATAAGACATACAACTATGTGAAATTCCATGACTCTACAGTGAATACTTTCTGAGTTCTGGCCCGCAAACAAAATCTCTATGCCCGGCAAGCCGCTCTGCCGCCCAACTCTACAGACGGACACCTATTGATCCCAGTGATAACAACACCCTCCTCTGACTTCGTCAGGTGGAGGATAGAAAACAATTGGTTTATCAATTGACTGACCCTCAACACTTCCACTAAGTTTAGTTAAAATCATATCAAAACTGTTCAAGTTACTTTGTTAACAAATGCACCCAGGAATCTAACTTCGACCTTGCCCTTTGACTAATTGTTCTCAAAACTAAGTCACTTCATTCTTGTCTTACCCTCAACCATTTCGTCAAGTTTGGTGACAACTAGATAAAAACTTTATTTTCTTTACATACTGTTCTAAAAAGCAGCAGACTTCTGTATTGACTGTTCTACCTCTCTTCTGCCAAGTTTGGTTAAAATCAAGTAAAATCTGTTTGAGCTATTTTGTTAGCTTGGTTGTTCAGCTGGAAACTTTTTTAGTTCACGCACACACACACACACACACACACACACACACACACACACACACACACACACACACACACACACACACACACACACACACACACATCTCAAGAAACACATAGATAAGATTGAAAAAGTTCAGAGGGCCGCTACATGATGGGTACCAAGCTTAAGGGATGTAAGCTACGAAGAAAGCCTAGAAAAATTGAATCTGCCAACACTACAAGAGAAAAGGAAAAGGAGAAACATGATTAGGCTATATAAATGTGTCTCAGGGAAGAAAATTTTGACGTAAATGAGTATATAATCTATGGGGAGGCATCAGCAAGAGGCCGCTGCAAAAAACTGCATAAAAAAAAGAGCTGATAAACACGTAAGGAAATTCAGTTTCCCAAATAGGGCAATTGATGAGTGGAATGCACTACCGAATTAAAATAGTGTGTGCCAAAACAATTCATAAATTTAAGGATCTGTATGATAAAAATGGTTAACACACGGGACAGTACAAGTTTGACTCATTCCTGTAAAGAAACAATTAGGTAAGAACAATCAGGTAGGTAAGAACACACACACACACACACACACACACACACACACACACAGCTAAAAAAAAAAATGCTCTCCCCTCATAGGCGAAGATGTAATTGTTTAAGTTCTGTATTCTACGTAACCCCGTCCGTTAGAGGAAGTATTAAGCCAGTTTATTCGTACCACCTCCAGATCATCTTATTTAACGTAAGAATGATCTTGAGTACTAAGGCGGTTAATGGAGGATGTAGATAATTCCTCAGGTTCAAAATACCACTTCCATGCTGTATAAAACTGTCTGGGACCAGTAAAAATCAAACAAAAAAAGGTCTCAAGTATAACCCCTTAATCCGAGTGACGTCCTTTTATGCCACACTCACAGGGACAGCCAAGTACAGTGCTTGTCTCTGTGTCAGTCAGCGAGTTACTTTACACTCTTGAAGGATTGGGTCTTGGTCATATGGAGGATGTGTTGCTTTACTTAGAAAGCTAAATTTTGCAGTGATAGGCCCCCGCTGGGACTAAGTATCAGACAGTGTCATAATCCCCAAATGCCACCCCTCATGCGGGGAGGGGGAAGATTCACGGGAGTTTCAGCCGAAGTCGGCATGAATGGCATTTTTTCTTTTACCTACGATCACGAAATTTTGCACAGCGGTAGACCATCACCTGCATCAGGTTTTAGGCAGGGTGGGATCTCCAAGGGTCATTCCCCGAGGAGTGGGAGTCGGGCAACAGCAGTATGCATGACCGTAGTTTTTGCTGAAAATGTGAAATTTTGCTCAGCAGTCGACATCCACCTGCACCAGGCTTTAGGCAGGGTAGGGGGGGGGGATGGCTCCTGGGAAGAACGCCAAAGTTTCTATTACCAAGGGACAGGAAATTTTGCACAGTTGTAGACCTCCACCCGGAGTTTTTTGGTTTATAGGGGCCCTTGAATGCTTGGTGTGGGTGCTGGTGTAGGTTCTGGGTCTCAGGCAACATTGTTACACACTTATATATATATATATATATATATATATATATATATATAGAGAGAGAGAGAGAGAGAGAGAGAGAGAGAGAGAGAGAGAGAGAGATAGGCTGGTTGCTTTCTCAGGCAGAGGAACTCCTTGAGAGTGAAATGGCTGGGAAGCATGCCGGCACGTGACTGGCTACAGCATAGCTGGGTATTTCGGGTGTGGGCAATCAGGCAAGTTAGCTGCCTACTGCGACTGCAACACAATGGCGAGGTGTTCAGGAAGTTAGCCAAAGAAACCTTGATGGACTCTGAAAGAACAAATAATGGCCCCCAGTCCCGTGCAGCCCTTAAATGGGCAGGGGGTGCTAAGAATCTCACGGTTGCCTCAATTACAATCTAATTCCTTTGTTAATGCAAAAAAATACAATTAAAATTGGTAACTGGAATGTGAGAACGCTAAATCATGACGGTAAAATCGATGAGTTAGTGAAGGTTTTTCAAAATTACGGACTTGATATTTGTGCTCTGACAGAAACTAGATTAACTGGAGTCGATAAGTTGGATTTGGAGGATGGTATACGTTTATTGATATCTGGCCGACAGGACGAAATGCATTATCAGGGAGTAGGATTGTTGCTGGGTTGTAAGGCAAATAAGGCTTTATGTGAGTGGGATCCTATAGATGAGCGATTGTTATAAGCACGGTTTAAATCAAATCATGGCAACATCAGTCTGTTTGTGTGTTATGCACCTACTAATGATGCACTCGATGAAAGGAAAGACACATTTTATGAAAAGTTGCAAGAAGGAGTAGGAAGGGTACCTAGACATGATGTTTTGATCTGCATTGGAGACTTTAATGCAGTAATGGGCTGTTCAAATGAGGGATTTGAGGCATGTATGGGTAAGATGGGAGTTGGTAGTAGGATGAGTGAAAACGGAGTGAGGTTTGGAAGCTTCTGTCTAGCAAATGACTTAGTCATCAGAGGCACACTCTTTCAGCATTGCAATATACACAAGACAACTTGGGTGTCGCCGTGTGGAAAATATAAAAATCAGATTGATCACATCGCTATCAGTAAGAGGCATAGAAGTTCTCTGCTAGATGTTCATGTTAAACGGGGAGCGGATATTGGTAGTGACCATCAACTCAGCATTGCAAAAATAAAGTTTAAACTTAAAAATCAGAAGAAGGAAAAATCTGTTTTTTTTTTTTTTTTTTTTATGTGACCGACTCTGGGCATAGGCTTCACAGCCTGCTTTCAAGGCCCAGTAGTCCTCCTAGGTACCGCACACATCTACATGTCACCACTTCGGCGCTAACACCCACCGTCCATACTGAATACATGCTAGGACTGTCTCATACAGGACTGGTGTATTGGTATTAGCGGGGGTATTTTTACGACATGTCGGCGGGCCTTCTGGTAGATTAGTAAAGTCTGATTTTATGAAATTCAAATCCTTAAACTGTTCCCTGCCTCAGCGGGATTTGAACCCGGGTCCGTCAGGACTGCAGGCCAACTCTCTACCGATTGAGCCACCGCCTTCCCCTAGTAGATACGATATTGTTAAGCTTAGAAGGGAAGGAGAAGAAAAGGAGGAATTCAGATTAGAATGCAGAAATGGGTTTTTGGTGTTGGAAATGTTGGAAGAGGGGGAGAGAAGTGTAGATGAGATGTGGGAGGATGTGAACAAAGTTTTGCATGAGACTGCTGAATGTACGATTGGAAGGAAACATAGATTCAGGAGAAAGAAATGGATATCAGAGGAAACGTGGGATATGATAAAAAAGAGAGGTGAGGCTAAATTGAGGAGTGAGATGCAATGCGTTGATGAACGAAAGATTGAATTAGCAAGAGCTGCGTACTGGAGTTTGAATTCAGAAGTAAGAAGGTTAGCTAGGAGAGATAAAAGAAGATGTGTGGATGAAAAGGTTGCAGAGACTGAAATCTTAATGAACAAAAATGATGGACAGAGTCAAAGAATAGCATATGAATCGATTAGAGAACTGAGTGGTAATGCAGGTAAACGCAAGGAAATACCAGTTAGAGACAGGGAAGGAAATTTATTGACCAAAGATGGAGATATTAAAAATAGATGGAAAGAGCATTTTGAGACAGTTCTTAATAGACCAATACCAC
>NC_137063.1:11504612-11724612 GCF_032717465.1 Coenobita brevimanus
AAACTGGCAAGGAAAAAGTGTTAGGAAGCTTCCTTACCTCGTTGAGTACACTGACGTACTTTTAGATGCAGAAGCATCTCTATGAGGGGATCGGTTAGTCATGCACACCATAATGATATTCACACGAAAAGTACTTCGCTCTGGTGCTTCGCTTAGCTCCCTAGGCATTTTCACACGGGCTCTTCACTCTAGCAAAGTCTCGTATAATTCCGTATCTGTCTCATACCTTTATACTTGTTTGTTACTGGTATCTCCAAGTTAACTTGTCAGTTTCGGGGAGACTTTAGATCGGCAGGGGGCAGAAAGACCTGTAGTTTAACTCTTTCACTGTTATCAGTCGTTCCAAACATGAATACACTTGTCTGGAGGTACGAGGAATGTGAAAAAAATACATCAACTTATTGCAAAGATTAAATCAGCCGACGAGATTATGGCCCTTCCAATGACCTGAGGGTGTAAAGGTCTAGGGTGGCGTCATGGGGCGTGTGCTGAAGGGCAATGAATGAGCGCAATAGAGTAATTGCTTCATCCCTTCATTATGAGCATGTACTTCCGCTGTGCTTAGCTTAGGGGAGACATTTCAAACTGGAGGTGTGAAATATAACCTTCACTAACACCTTTACCTCTAGAGGGCTTTCTCTACCTGACAAAACTGTCAGCTGGTTATGAGAAACTGGTGAAAAAGACATTACTAAACTGTCGGGAATAGCGACTGAGGGCAACACAACACCCCCAGGAGGAGCCTACGGAGGGGCAGACAGAGCGCGACCCAACCCCGGGCGACAAGGACATAAGTCCGATCGTGTCGCGCGCCCCTATGACCCGGAACTCGCTCGCCGCCACCATAGCAGGAAAAGGAGACTACCTTGCAGGCGAGCCGACCCTCGACAGGATCGAGGTGGAGCTATTACTCTAGCTCCAGGCAGCACCCCAGTGACGGCCAGTAACTGCACCCTTTTTGAGACGGTCTGTAGCCGCTCACCTCTCCTTCAGGAGATGGCCAGTAACCGCTCCCGCCTGCGTCAGGAGATGACCGGTAGCCCCTCCGAAGGTGTCCCAGAGATGGCCAGTACCCGCTCACCCCTCCTTCAGGAGACGACCAGTAGCCGCTCCAAAGGTGCCCCTGAGACAGCCAGTAGCTGCTCACCCTTCCTTCAGGAGACGGCCGGTAGCCGCTCCGAAGGTGCCCCTGAGACAGCCGGTAGCTGCTCCCCCACATGGGCCATGGTCAGTAGCCAGGCCTCTAAAAGGCCACGGCCAGCAGCCGGGCCCTACAGCAGGAGATGGCCAGCAGCTGCTCCTCCATCAGGTGCTGCCACACCCCCACGACGTGACCTCCTTCAGGACGAGGGTCCCAGTCCCGAGGAACTGTGGAGAGGTCTTGTGCTATCCCCAGGGTTGTACTCCGCCCAGCCGGCTCTAGAGGGACCCTGCCTGATGGACTCCGCCGACGACCAATGCCGCAGCTCACTCCTGATGGCATCCCCGACGGCAGGACGCCCCCTTAGGACCCCCGGGCGAGGCTTCTCCCCACCCCGACGCAGACGACCCTCGTCCTCCGTCAGGCGCCTAAGTGGCACTTCAGGAGGCTGTTTGGCCCCAGCCCTGAGGGCCCCACTCCAACTCCGAGCCCTGACAGTGCAGGGCCCTTCACCGCCCCGGACGAGAGAGGACGCCCCTACGAGTGATTCCGTGGCCGCTGGATACAGAGGCCACAGGCGGGACTCAGCCCCCATCAGGTGTCGGGCTGTGAGTCCTCCCGCCGCCCGACTAACCACGCCGCCGCCCCACCGACAGTGAGTGACAGTGAATCGTGCAATGACAGTGTAAGAGTGACTAGAATATCGGGCAGGTAATATCCAAGAGAAAATCAATCCAAGGCCTAGTAATGTGTGATAATTATGATCCGGGCGAGTAGTGATATAGTGAGTGTAAAAAGAGATCTAATGAGTGCAGTGATTTCAGGAAATATCAGACTCGGCCTTTATAGTGTCATTCCTCTGCGCTGCAAGACCAGTGAAATACTTGCCCAGCCTGAATACAGTTTCTATTTCCCTCCAAGTGACAGTGATCTATTCCCCCGCCCGAAATACTACAAACACTATTTATTGTGCCATTCACCTGCTATCCTGAACTATTGTCTAAAGAGTATCCAGTGTGATACTACGATACTAGTACATGATTTATAATTACCCAGATTCCTGTTGTTGTGACATCTACCTGTTCCACACATAGAATTCGTCAATACATGTGTAAGGTTGTTGCCTTGAGTTTTTGTGTCCTGTCCCTCTCTTATTTGTCTAAGCTCCAGTCTAGAAAGAGAACCCAGCTGCACACTAGGCGTTCCAGGGACGGGAAGCTGACCCTTAAACACCTAGCGTAACAATTACTGTACTGAAGAGGTTAATATTTCAGGAGGAAAATGAAATATATGAACGTCCGTGGGTTGCACTGTCCCCAGGGAAGGTCGTGTATAAGGGACTGTCAAGTGGTAAAGGATTGGTTCACTGTCCACGGCTATCAACAGCGACCATCGGGACCCGTGTTTATCTTCTGATCAAGGGTCGCACTGTAAGTGAAATACTTCATCATAATTCCTTTACGATATTTTGTGCACATTACACATTAATATCCTATTGTATGTTACGGGTGCAAACCATGTGAATATTGAAGCTTTATAGATAACATGAGAGAGAATGTTTGGGAGTATTATGCACCATAAATAACTCAGGATGAAGTGCTGTGAGATTTTCAGACACCTCCTCCTTGCAGTTTTTTTCAACACATGGTGCTTTAATATTCTAGTCGTATGATGGTACTGTAATACCAACCAGTATAAAAACATATAAAAAATAAGTGAACACTAAGATTTATAATACAGGGAACCTCCTTAGCTGACGAGAATACGAATCAAGGTATAGCCACAAAACGCAGTGTGCAAAAAAAAAAAAAGAAAAGGATAAAGTATTATATTTCTGTTCTGAATACCTTACCTGGTCTTCTGTCTTGTTACTGATCAAGATAGGAGTATAACAAGTGAAGATCGCATAATGCATTCCCTGCGACTTATGAACTTTGTATATTAATCCGACACTCGCCAGGCGATGATACTAATTAAACAAAACACTCATGTCAGCGAGAATGTTAAATAATATTCAGTTCCGACCATAGACTGATACTTGTAAACTTTGGCACATTGTTTAGGCTAACTCCAGCCGATTTTATATAACTCAGGGAACCCCGTCGCTGCAAAGTTTAATACAGGTGGACTCGTGCTAGGTGTGTGTGTGTGTGTGTGTGTGTGTGTGTGTGTGTGTGTGTGTGTGTGTGTGTGTGTGTGTGTGTGTCACTGGCATTGTAAGATGATTACTAACTCATATCAATTTAAACTATCATGAATATAGATAATTTATTTGTTCTACAAAACCACAGGTCTTGATTTAATGTAGTGAAACTTTAATAATATATGATACAGGAGTGCATTATAGACTAAAACATTGTTAGCTATAGCTCTACACCGATGTATTTAGGCAGCAGATCAATTTCCCCATTAAGAGAAGATTAGTAATCAAATAATATCATTTTTTTTTTCACCCCTATTATGATCCCTTCAGTCAGCCTCTCTGATAGGAATTCGTGACCTTTAACCAGTGTATAGTATCAGTGATAAGAGTGTATACCAACACTAGAGTCTTTCTCCTTGACTGACTTACAATGTCATAAATAATGCGTGCCCAGCTAAGCAGTGACACCAGCTGGCTCGTTGTGTGTGGGATTAACCTTAAACGTGAGGGCGAGAGGGGGGGCTTAGAGGGACCGCTGACAATAAGGCCACTTATGCACTTACGGTGTCACCTTATAAGCAGCCAAGGAATCTGTGCACTAAAGAAGATGTAGTCTCACATCCTTAACCTACTGAAACCCTCTTTATTCTATTAACTCATGCAGTGCGATACACTCGTACGTATTATTCTTGTTATTGCCAGAAAATGTTACCCAGTTAGGGAGAGCAATGAGGTTAGAAGCAATCCCCATTAACTCCGTCAATACAATAACGTCTACTGTATTTTCTTCCAGTTACCGCCACACGATATTACTTATTGTTGTTATGAAAGAAATAACACTTTCAGACCGAGGGCGTAGCCTACTTTATACGTGCATAGGACTTACACCAGACTATTTTAATTATCTTACAATATATCCTCTGGGATGAAGTGGCTAAGTGCATGCGAGGTTTGAGCAATACCGGCAGTTTTACTCTAGGTCAGGGGCGTCCATGCGAGCTATCTAAATATTGTCCTTTAATATTTACTTATTTTTGTGGTAGGTGGGGGCGCTCACCATCCACTCACTTGATGTAGTGCTGCTCTCGTGTGTCTGCCCTTTCCTCTCCTCCATCCTTCTTTCCATCCATCCTCTTGTGTCTTTCTTTCCTTCATTCTTTTCTCTTTCTTCTGCCTGCGGGTGACTTTACACTCCCTCTTGTGTCTTTCTTTCCTTCATTCTTTCCTCTTCCTTCTGCCTGTGGGTGACTACACTGAGTGACAAGCCAAATGGTTTCCTGTGCACCAGGAAACCATTTACTAGGCTGGGTGGTAACCATATAACCAAATTTTGGCGCCTGGTGGTTTAGTGGGTAATGACGGTGCTCCAATCGGATTGAGCCAAGGGGTGGTTGGGGTTGATTGCTCACGTAATGCCACTCAGGGATGAGTGAGGTTGATCACTCTCATCTTAAATGCCAGGACCAACTTGCCTAGCCCCGGGCTCCTACGCTCCTCATGGGGCAACGTAGGACTAGATGATGGATGGACGGATGGAATATTTACATATTTCCGTAGCTATCTATCGTTCAATCTTTTATCGCCTCATAAGGAACGTAGAGGTTCGTGGCTAGGCTACTTAATCCCTAAATTTATGGCGAAGGTAACTAGTCTTCTTCCTTAGCCTTTATCATTCTTTTTCTGTGCCTGCCCTCCTCTCTTCCTGTTTCTCCCATCTTTCCTGTCACTTCTTATTGCTTTTCTTTCCCTTACAGACGGCTTTACATCGAGTGACAAGCCAAATGATTTCATGTAAGCCAAGAAACCATTTACAACGCTGGGTGGTAACCATATAACCAAACCATACGTGCTCCCTGCGTGTCAACAAGTGGGTTGGTGGAGGGTTAGTGCCCCTCCCCGTATAACAAATAACTTAAAGTCAAATGACCACCCCTTATGGGATTATGGCGTCTGACAATAGATAGACAGATAAATAGTAACTAGTCACTTTCCCTTGCTTGATGTGAGCAACAACCCCAACTACCACTCGGATTTAAACCCTAACGGGCCACATTCGGTCAGAACCCCTTAACCCACATGACAACAAAGCGTTCATTTGATTATATGATTATCATCCAACGTATGAAATTATTTCATAGGCTACATAATATCATCTGACTTCTCACTCATTGTAAAATCCCCTTAGGTAGTGTTTTTTCGAGTGAGGGTCAGGTAGGTCACATTTTGGACTCAGGACTGCATATTAGACGTGTAGGTTCAACAAAACACCGCAGCCTCACTCAAGAGAAGGAGCCTCGATGAAACCTAGAGGCTCACAGCAATCATAATACCTTCAGAAATCCTTACCATAGTTAGCCCTAAACCGCTTTCTGTAACGATGCAGGACTCTCTCCCGGTAACTAAGCAACGGTGTCTCATTTGAATCACTTCCTCCTCATCCTTCTCCACTTGAATAATGCCCTTGCTCTGCTCACTCCGTTGAATGGGAAAGCAGTAAGGTAAATGATTATGGTTAACGGCATCCTTTTCCACAGCTTCCTTTCAGTGCACTAATACAAGCAGTAAATAATATCATTAACAATAAAATTCACATTTCACCAGCACCACACACCACTAATATCACACACCACTACACATCATCACACACTACCATACACTGCACACCAAAAACACCACACACCACCAACATTGTTCACCATCAACACTGCACTTTACCAACACCACACACCCAAACATCATACATAGCTTAAACCTCACACTTCAAACACCACAGAATTCAAACACCACACCACCAACACCACACACACCACACTTCACCAACGACACAGACTTCAAACACCACACACACACCACCTTCACCAACACCACAAACTTCAAACACCACACCACCAACACCACAAACTTCAAACACCACACCACCAACACCACAAACTTCAAACACCACACACACCACACTTCACCAACACCACAAACTTCAAACACCACACACTTACACACACTACACTTCAACATCACACACCACCAACACTACACATCATCATCACCACCACACAACATCAACACCACACAAACATCACACACCAAAAATACCATACACCTCCAACACCGTACACACCACACACAAACAACACATAAACACCACACACAAACAACACATAAACACCACACACCATTAACAACACACACCAAAACCAGGCATAAGCACTGCATACCACCAACACCACACACAACAAACGCCACACACACCACCACACAGAAACACCACACACAACAAACGCCACACACACCACCACACAGAAACACCACACACAACAAACGCCACACACACCACCACACAGAAACACCACACACCACCATCATACACCAACATTACCTACAAAATATACCATAAAAACACACCACCACCACCATACACCACTAACACCACACACCGCCAACACAATACACCACTATCACCACACACCAACAACATCACATATCACCACCTCCTTGCACCACCTCCATCAATCATATAGCTTACCGTCAACAACACTCACCCCATCAACACCACTCCCCATTACTACCACACCAATACCACACTTCACCAGCACCACGCTCCACCACCACTCACCAATAATACCACACACCACTAACACCACACATCACCAACACTACACACCACCAACACCACAGACCAGCAAGACAATACGAGTACACCAACACCAAATGCCAGCAACACCACACAACAGCAACATCATGCCACCAATAAAACACACCACTAACACCACACCACCAATATAACACATCACCACATAGCCTATCATCACATATCAGCATCACACACCATCAACACAACACAGCACAATCACAGCACACCATTAACCCAACATCTCACACTTCCAACTTCATACACCCAACACTAACCATCATCACATATATGCATTAACGCCGCACACTCAGATCACACGTCATCGTAATTTTGCACACACACACACACACACACACACACACACACACACACACACACACACACACACACACACACACACACACACACACACACACACACACACAATACAGCCAGTTACTTGCACGTGTATGAACTTTGTCAGAGCGGCAGTGGTTGCTCACTTGTCACACCCCGCTGCCTAATGGAGAATACCGTATTAGTCATCTGATCAGGTTTTTCTTTCTTACGACATAATTCCTTTCACCTTTGCATACAGACAGGGTGGCTTCACTTGGCTTATTTTTTTCCCCCCTCAACAGTGAATATATCTGATTGGCTGAAAATTCCTGTGTACACATGTGGTTCACAGGTGGAGGTTTGCCTGAGCCAAGGATAACTTTGACAGTAAAATTATGTGTAGATTGTTTTATTTCTTCCACCGACGACCTAGGCAGGCCCTTCTCCAGAAAATTCAATGCGGGAGGGGATGAATATCAATTAGCTAATGGAACGTCCATGTAATTAACTTAAGGAGAAGGCTTCATAAAAGAGTGACACAATAATTTATACTGTACTCTTTAAGAATATTTCGATTAAGTTTTAAAATTAATCTTATTTTTTTTTTGAAAATGAGAAATTTAACACGATCTTAATTTCAAAACCAATTAGAATTTTGTGTTAACTTACAGTTTTAGTCTCCACACTCTTTATCACAGTGGACATTTTCCATTGCAATCTCTCCATCCTTAATGCTGGGTTGTACAGTAGCGGCCGATTAACAGGAACATGAGGCTTAGATATATGAAGAAGTGCTGTAGGAAGGATGTAGAGCCGTGGTACTGTCCATTTTTCACTAAACTTCATGAAATAAGGTGCAAAAGGACGCAAATATTGGCCAAGTTAAGGTTAAACGCGCCTAATACACCAATGGCACACTGAAATATGGGATTAAAAACATGACAATGCCTGAGTTACTTATAAAAGGCTTATCAACACTACTACAAATGATAATAATTTTGATAATACCAGAATAAATGATGAACAGGCTTGGATTAAACGATTAAAAGTTAGGTAACACCGAAATGAAAATTAAGGCCTAAACATGGCGAAGTGATATGAGATTACAATATAAACATAATCAACACTACGGTAAATGATAGTAAATGATAGTAGGTCTGACGAAACTGGAGCAAATGAGAGAAAACTGGAAGTGTTATGGTCAGTCTCTTTTCACCCGACAAGAAGATCCTAACCCCTTTCAGTTCAGATGATGGCTAAGTGTCGTCATGTGGGATGGGGAGGGGGTGCTGACGACCAGTAATCAAGGACAACTCAGTACTGTCTCATAATCAAGGCTCATCGATTTTAATGCAACCACGGCTTAATGGTCAAGCTGTTGGAGGAGCCCAGTTCCGTCAAATGAAAATATACCTACCTTGGGTGTTAGTGTGGCTACAGCAGCAGAGCATTGGTGAAAATCAAAACAACCATTAACTCAATAATAGACATTAGCAACAATGCAGGTGTAGTAAATAAAAAAAAAACGGTAATGAATGACGTCAAACAGCTATGAATGAGAATTAAGGCATTCAGATACGGAGTTAAAGGCGAATGAATGGATTTTAAAGACTGACTAGGCCTACGAATGTCTGAATGAACGCTAGTTTTCATTCATTTACGGAAAAAATAATTGCTCCTAGGGTTTGCACTTACCATACGATGAGCGCAGGATATTGAATAGTCCTTGGGTGACACTCAGTTCCTTAAAAGGGTCTGAAATTCACAATACACACAAAAATAAACATATTACCTACAACACCTCCCCGTTGGAGCAGCGGCCAGTTTGGTAAGTGAGATTCCCGATTATTTTTATTATACTTATGTTTATTTTGCTATTCGTAGCAGTACTGCAAGGTATATTGAAACAACAGTTACCCTAATTTATACTTATTATTGCTAGCTAAGTGTGAAAGATATTAAAGTGTTGGATGATGATGATGTACGTTTATGGGAATATACAACTTTTTTAACAGTGTTGCCAATAATTTGCTGAGAAAGTAGCTGCACGGCAAAAAATCTGTTGAAGATTTTGTCACAGTTCTAAATAAGTTTAAGTGTACTGTGTATCGTGTCCGTCCGTACGTGTGTGTGTGTGTGTGTGTGTGTGTGTGTGTGTGTGTGTGTGTGTGTGTGTGTCGTTTATAATGGCTAAAACATGCCTGCATGCGTTGCTCTTGGTCGCCTAATGGTGGCTCTCACCCAGCTGGATTTCTGGCAGCCTCCCTATTCAGTTCCTTATCCCTGAGGTCACATTGTGACCTCATCCCTGCTATTAGTACTAAAGTAAGAAAGCAGCTAGTTAGGTTGATTGTATTTAAAATCAGAAGATAATTATGGAAGTATGTTAATGTATACAAAGATGTGTGGATAGTACTGTTAATAGCTGATAGTTAATGACACCTTTTTTCTGTATATCCTGTGCTTATATACTTTATGATGTAGAAATATACGTTGTTTTCATATACATTATGTGCTCTTTCCACCGACCTCAATTTTATCTCTACTATCATAATTAAACTGGTGTCATTAAGAAAAAAGAAAAAAAGGTATGTTCTACACTGTAGCAATGTATGACGTTGTTTTATTCATACTCTTAGCTAAATGTATCCCATATAATTCGTAGAACTAGGCAGAAAAAAAAAAAACATAATCTCTATATGCACTATGGTATACGTAGGAGCAGCACTGAGACATAGAAAGCAAGCTAAGGACAGTGTTCCAATTGCATTACCATGGTGGAGGGGGTACCAATGTGGAAGTTTCAATATGGCGACCGTAAGTCACAGGCTTGCCGCAGAGACAGCCCCTCCCTGTTATAGAGCTTAGTGTACATCCCCCGTCTCTCCTGAGACCCTCTTAAGTCACAACCCCAGCAGGAAAAAGTAGTGGGGACCCTTCGTGGGTGGAGATAAATATGTTCGTGGAGTGCTGCCTTACAATGGGGCCATATCAGAAAGGACTGTTAGTAGCAGTCATACTAAAAACATTCTCCCAAGTTGATGGAGGGGCAAGACATATATATATCTATATCTATCTATCTATCTATCTATCTATCTATCAATCTATCTATACATGAGGTCTGCTCGTAGAGTATCCGACCTTACTCTCTTAAAAAAAAATAAATAGATGGCTATCCTGTTGAGCTAGAACACTAATCCCCCTCAACGTAGGCCCCTTCTGACTTGACACACGTAGCCCAGCGTTCTTTCCACTGCCTGAAACATTTTTCAAAGTCGATTTCGGCATCTTCTGCATGTGCTTCGTCGCGTTTGTTATGATCTCTTCTCTCGGATGAATGTTGCTCAAGACATGTTGCAGTGTACAAATCGCTATCCAGACTTTCTGAAGACTGTTATCATAGAAGAAGAGACTTGGGTGTAGGGCCATCACCATGAAACCAAAGCACAGTCGTCCTATTGGAAGCGTGCAGGGTGGCCTCGGTCAAAAAAAAAAAAAAAAAAAAAGCACGACTGGTCTGCAGCAAGGTGAAATGTACTCGCATGTTATATTTTTATTTTTATTTTTTTTTTGACTACCGTGGCGTTGTGAATCACGAATACACAGCAGGTCAGGCTGTCAACAAACATTACTACCTCGACGTTATCCATCGTCTTCGTGACGCAGTTCGGCGGAAGAGACAAGACCTTTGGAAAGTAGCAAGTCGGAAGCTGCACCACGACAACGCCCTTACTCATTTTTCTCAACTGATTCAGGAATTTTTGGCCAAGCACAACACTCCGCAGGTCCGGCAGGCTCCCTACTCACCAGACATGCCTCCGTGCGACTTTTGGTTATTCCCCAAGCTCAAAACTCCGCTGAAGGGTTCCAGATTTGAGATGAGACAAGAGATCATGACGAATGCGACGAAGCACCTGGAGGAGATATGAAAACGGACAATGAAAAATGTTGCAGGGAGTGGAAAGAACGCTGTGCTACGTGTGTCAAGTCAGAAGAGGCCTACTGTGTGAGAGGGATTAGTGTCCTAGCTCACCAGGTTAGCTACATTTTTTTTGAGAGCCTAAGGTCGAATACTTTCTGAACAGATATCATATATATATATATATATATATATATATATATATATATATATATATATATATATATATATATATATATGAATAATGATGAATGAAACTTTGGATTAATCATATAAATATAATTCAACATGTAAATAGACATATTTCCTACATACATATAAATTATGTCACCTGATGATTAAGATAATGTCAAGCACTACTGACCAGGTGCATATATACTTCTATAGTACTCTTAATGTGTGTGTGTGTGTGTGTGTGTGTGTGTGTGTGTGTGTGTGTGTGTGTGTGTGTGTGTGTGTTGGCAGTAGCGTACAGGTGTGGGTGGGAATTTGTGACTGTCAGTGTTCACTTGGGTGTTAGAGTATAGGGATGATTATGTAAGCATACCAGTGGTAAAGCTGTGGTTGTGTGCATACATAGGTCATATGTAAATAAGTATGTATATGTTGTGTACATTTCTAATAGGATGAGGATCACTAGGCATAATACAAACACCATGGCAAAGTTAGGATTCTTAGTCTTGGCCGTAGCTAAAAGGCGAGAAATGTACACAGTCAAAAATCATATCTCGTGGTGATTTATTCAATACCGTGAAAGTATGCAATGTACACAGTGTTAGCAAGGCCTATGATAACAATTATATGTAAGTGTGTGTGCGGGAGGGAAATGTAGGTGCGGTAATGAAGAATAGGCGTAAATCTAAAGGGCTGATTGCTGGTACTGTACATTGGTCGAGGAATAACGTGGTGTAGCTCAGATCATAAATATGAGTGAAGGAATAAATAACGTTGTAAGCATGAAATTAGGTAATCGCTGTGGTGGCTGTAAAATAATAACGTGTACAGGTATCAACGGAGTAAAAAAGTAGACATAGGTAAAGACATAAGCGTTTGGGTGTACGTGTATGGAGGTGTTCATGTAGGGTGTAGTTGTGTACGTGGAGGTGAGCGTAGTTGTATCGGTGTGCCTGATGTCGTCATCTAGGAAGTGGTGGTTAGGCCTATACTAGTTTTTGGTGTTGGAGAGGAAGAGGTAGGAATGTGGTAGGGGAGGTAAGGTCACCAGGCCTATCTACCCTCACCTACACTTCCCTCATCTGGCTTCTCTGTTCTCACTTGCCCTGCCTTGCCTTGCCCTCACCTGCCCCTCTACTCTGATCTCTCCCCTGCCTTACCTTGCCCTGCCCTCAATTGACCCTCTATCCTGTCCTACCCTACTTTGCCCCTTCCTGCCTTAGCTTGACCTGCCCTGCCCAGCCCTTCTATACTGCCTTGCTCTCCCCAGCCCTTCTACATCGCCCTGCCCTGCCCTCACCTGACCCTCCACCCTGCCCTGCCCTGCCCTCACCTGACCCTCCACCTTGCCCTGCCCTGCCTTCATCTGACCTTCCAACTTGCCCTATCCTGCCCTAACCTGAACCTCCACCTTGCCCTATCCTGCACTGCATTAACCCTGTAGAGTGTACTAGTACATTGTCCTATCCTGCCCTTAGATTGCCCAAACAATCATTAATTGCTTTAGCATGATTACCTTTATTATATACTTGTTGTTGCAAAACGACTTCATTCAGCTAAGGGCAGCCCTCATAATAGGTGAGATAATAGTTTATCATCTATATGCATTGTATTAAAAAACAACTTTCGCAGTTTCCCCAGCGTGAGGGATAGTAAGGAGGGGGAGAGAAAGAATGGCGGGAGCGGGGAAGTGGAGGCAAAGAGGTGGGGGAGGGGGGGACACGAGAATGGGAGAGGTGGTGTCGATAAAGGTTGGGTGTATAGAAAGGTATAAACTGTGGGTGTGGGGGTGTGCTGTGGGCTGTGGTGTGCGGAGTTGGGTGTCTGTATTTAGGTGCTTAAGCAGTGAGGCCGAGGTCAGCGGACTTTAGAGTGTTAGTTTGGAATAAACACTCGCAGTTGGTGAATGAAGTAAATACCAAAAATTAATGAAAACTTAAAATAGTATACGATGCAGCAATTGAAGTAGGAAATAGGAAATCTCGGACCAACAACAATATATAGTTTAAATGTGAGAAGAATTTTACAGTAACAGTAAGCTTCCGTGGTCTAAGGGTCAGTTCAGGACAGGGAAACAGTGGACACAGTTATCACCAGAGTTACATTAGATGAAGTAAAGACCGCTCTGAGAGGAATGAAGAGGGCTGATGATGGTATCAAGGCGATTAAGGATGGAGGTGACTGCGTTACAGGAACTAGCAGAGCTATTTGCGAAATGATCAGATGTCAAACCAGTACCCAAGTCTTGGAAAATACGTATGTCATTCCGGTTCACTAAAAAGGTGACATCAAATACCTAAAGGACTACAGTCCAGTTAGTTTTCTCCCTGTTGTGTACAAACTTTTCACAAACATCTTAATAAATCGAACTAGTCTTACCTTAGATGCAAACCAGCCAAGAGAACAGGCGGGATTTTGAAGAAGTAACACGCCATCAGATTATCTTTAAGTTATTACTCATGTGACTGAGAAAATTTAGAATATAAGAAAACTCGGTACATGGCACTTATTCATTATGATAAAGCATCTGACTCAGCTGAAACAGTTACAGTGATGATGGCAATTCGAGGACAAGGTGTTGATGAAGCTTATGTGAAAGTACTTCAAAATATTTGAAGAGATAGCACGACCAACATAAAACTCCATAAGAATAGTCAGGAAATACCAATAAAGAAATGTGCTCGACTAGGAAACACGGTTTCACCCAAGCTGTTCACAAAGTGCCTAGAGGACGTTTTCAAATTTGGATAACAAAGGAATGAACGTAAATGGTGTGTGACTGAACAATTTCAGATTTGCAAAAGACAGATCTTTTCAGTGAATCAGGAAAGGAACTGCAAGAACTGATAAGGGATCTTGACAGGGATTTTTTGAAGGCAGGTCTGAAATGAATATGAAGAAAAAAATTTTGTTAAACAGACATGTTAGGTCCTGTCCAGTAAAAATAGAAGAAGAATTAGAATGTGCTGAGGTATACGTACTTACAGCAGGCAGTTTATGCAGATCCAATCCATGACAATGAAATCAAGGAAAGAAGAGGACTGAGAGAGAGAGCTTTCTGCAGAGTAACTATTAGGACTCCATATTATAATTACAAATCATAATAGATAGATAGATAAATAGATAGATAGACTGCTCTATGCGAGCCTGGGAATGGGAAATGATCTTGCAAGTTACACTGAGGAAAAGCTGACGACAGACTAGGAAGTAGGAGTCAGGAGATGATGCAGTTAGTTGGTCAGCGATCACCAGGTGAACACACATACACACATACTCACACACAGGCTTCTAGAACTTTCCAATCACAAGGAACACACGTGATACGACTCCTGTTTCACCAGAATTTAGGAAAGAGAGCTCAGAAGAAAGCTAGCCATAGAACAGACAGGTCGCAGGGAGAAGGGCTAAGCAACTTGAGAGAGAGAGAGAGAGAGAGAGAGAGAGAGAGAGAGAGAGAGCGAGACAGGGAGACAGGGACTCTGCTCAACTCACTCGTGAGTGAGAGACTTGTTAATATTTCCAAGACAAATAAAAATAGTCCCATACTATTCTTTACCTCTGCTGTCACTACATGACAAATGGGAAAGAAGATTATCTACTTACAAAGCTACCCAAGTATAACAACCGCTCGTCCACAAGTCTAATATATATATAACTTCTCTACAAGTAACTACAAAGTCTTTTTATGACATAACTACACGAAAGCTAAACAGTTACCATTACACCCGAAGAGACGATCCTTCTTGCTTTTAATCATGATTCGGAAACGTGGAATCTAGTAAAATCCTAGGAACTTAAACCTACGAGTGTGCAGAGAGGAATGGAAAGATTTACTGTATGTTAGGAGTCACATGAAAATATAAAAAGAGAGGTTTGTGAATAAGGGAACAGAGGAACGTAGAGGATATAATCACTACAATCAGAAAGCATAGATGGATATGAACAGATCACATCCTTCGTAAAACAGATAACATATGGACAGCCCGGGTAATCGAGTGGTAACCCAGAGACGGTATGAGTGGAAGAGACAGACAGAGAACGAGATGACCAGATGACATTCGGACATCAGCAGAGACTGGATGGAAGAAGCTAGCATTCAAAAAGTCAGAGTGGAAAAAAGATGGATGAAGCCTTTGTCCTGCGGTGGAGTTTCGTAGGTTGACGATGATGGTGAAGATGGTGTTGATGATTTAGGTGTTGAAAGGTGGGGATTGAGAGAGTCGGTGATTTGGGGATTGTAGGTAGATTGTTTGGGTGTAAGTCAAGTATAGGAGTGTACTGTAGATCTGGGGGATGGTGGTGTAGGTAGGAGACGTGGTGGTGTAGGCCGGGGTGTGGGGATTTGGATCTGGGATGTGATGGTAAAAGGTGGGCTGTTGAGGTGTAGGTCGGGGTGTGGGGGTGTAGGTCGGGGTGTGGGGGTGTAGATGGGGAGGTCGGATGTGTTGGGTGTAGGTCGGAGGTGTGGGGGTGTAAGTCAGGGTGTGAGGGTGTAGGTCGGGGTGTGGGGGAGTAGGTCGGGGGTGTGGGGGTGTAGGTCGGGGGTGTGGTGGTGTAGGTCAGGGTGTTGGGCGTAGGTCGGGGGTGTGGTGGTGTAGGTCGGGGGTGTGGTGGTGTAGGTCGGGGTGTGGGGGTGTAGGTAGGGGTGTAGGTCGGGGTGTAGGGGTGTAGGTCGGGTGCGTTGGTGTTTAGGTCAGGGTGCGAGGGTGTAGGTCGGGAGTGTGGAGGTGTAGGTCGGGGTGTGGCAGTGTAGGTCGGGGTGTGGCAGTGTAGGTCGGGGTGCTGGGTGTAGGTCGGGGTGTTGGGGGAGTAGGTCGGGGGTGAAGCAGGCAGCCACACCCTCACCGTCTCCATCACAAACACACCACCTCAGAAAAACTTGGTCACATTTGGCACGAGAAACTTCGACGGGTGAAAACGGCCTTCGCGTTCACCCTCCTACAGGAAGACAGTCAAGAGTTTAACCAGTCGAACAAATAGCCACTGAACATTATATAACCCTGTCTTAATCAACAACCAGATCCAGGCACCGCAAACCACTGTCTAAAAGGACAACTCAAAAGGGAAAGAACATTGCATTGGTGGATATTAGTTCAGGCAAGACTCCATTTTTTCCGTAAAGGGTACGAGGAAGTTAGGGACGTGGTGATGAACGCGGAAATGTATGTAGGAAGCCAGCCCAGTATTGCATTATATTGTAGACTGTTTCATCATTCCACATAAGCCCTTCAGATACCGGAAATTTTTCTCTGATTAATTTTGTTTGTCTGGTAGTAATAAGTTGATATCCTAGATGCGTCCATAGGAAAGTGTTAAGCAAGGACCGTCCACCCATCTATCCATCCATCCGCTGTTTAGTTATGTATTGCCTCATCAGGAGCGCAGGGGTCCTGGGCTAGATTAAGTAGTCCAGGGGGCGGATCCACAGAACATTTAAAGCACTGGATCCCCTAGCGTCGCCTAAATATACGGCACTGAAACAGATATAGTCATTCACAGAGCATGGGGGGCAGCCATCTAGCAGTGGTATCTGGTGTCGCAAGTTACGGTAAGCCCAGGGAAGACATACCTTTATCTAAGCCACAACACGGAAGCTGTATTTATATGACCCCTTGGCCCGTCGTTAGCCTCTATCTCTTTAGCACTCTAATCGATGTTATTGAAGAATGAAAAGAACCGCTAAAATGAGAAGCATATATTTTTTTTTTTTCAGGAAGAAGTTCAGAGAGTACGCGATCATTGGTAAAACAACAGGAATGTGCAATAAGTGGAGGTAGCAGAGGCAAAGCCATCTTCAGATCGCTCAAGCATACAATGTGGGAAGTTTTTTTTTTTTCCCTCGAAGTTACACCCAGCAAACCGACACTGAAATTAATATGTTCATCACTTATTTTAGGTAGCTATAAATAACTTCTCTTCTTTAAACATCCATTGCAAATGCATTTTTATATACTTAATAAATTAAAAGGGGGAAGGGGGGATTCTAGGTTAGGTCAGGGATGGTTAGGTCAGGTCTGGGCAGGTTAAGTATGGGTAGTTTAATTAATCTCTCTCAGTTACGGCATCAACGTTAAAAATAGGTTAGGTTACGTTATCTTCCTCTGTTATGGCATTACAGTGAAAATAACATTAAGTAGGTCTGGTTAGGTTAGGTCAAGTTTTCTGCCCGTTATGGTATCTGCATTAATATTAGGTTTTGTCAGGTCTGGTTAGGTCAGGTAAGGTTATGTACAGCTACGGCATGTCAGTTTAGCTTAAATGCTGGTGACTCGACAGGACTAAGTCAGTTTGACATTAACAGTAATCATCCAAGGGAGTTGTGCTGTATGAAAAAAGCTAGGAGAAATTAAGAGTCCTAGAAGAATGATGGCGGTTAATGATTCAGACCAAGGAATTTGTGAAATAAGTAGATTTTAAAGGGTAACTGGTGACACTGATGGGACCTATACTCATCAAGGTACCAAAAAAAGAATAAACATGTTTGTTACCTAAAATTTATAATATTTTCCTCAGTGTCATGGCAATTTACAAGTTGGTCACTGGAAAAGATGGGACATCTCTTGACAGGTTCTGTAGGACTGGAAGTACTTCTTTCACTTCTTTCCTTCTTCATGTTGCCATTCGTTTAAATATATAATAAGATAGTTTTGTTCTTCCCTAATATCAGTGGACGGACGAACTTTGCGTTTACGTTAGTGAGCCAAACATAAGAAAAGAGAAAACTCCATGACTGGTTGATAGTGGAAAAGGTTCGCTTGTAAGAACTTGTCATTGGCTGAACAGAAATCAGCTGGTGCGGCAGACTTGAGGGGGGGGGGGGGCCGCAATTTAGGCTATGAACAGAGTAAGGCACCGTTAAAAATGCAAGTGAATACCTAGTTGCGGTGGGAGTTATGGTTCCATAATAGTGCGCAATATGAGGTATCAAATTTATGTTAGATGTCTTAGCTTACGAACACGGTAGTGAATTCGTCCCCATACATTTAAAGCGACGGTGAGCAGTCACTTTTCTCAGACCGGCACTATGTATTACCCAGATCATTCCCTAGATGCTAAACTTTGATTGGCAACATCCGGCTTAAGTGTATTAACCTGCCAGAGTAGCCTACCATGTGTTCTTATGTTGTTTAGGCTATATGATAACAACCCAATGTAGTACCTGTACATGGTTTCCTGGATTATGGGGAAACATTCTGATTGGCACTTTGTTCACCTGAACGTTCCACTTCATGAAGTGAGTAGATAGTGGGTGTCTCCTCTTAAAATTAATATATGCAAGGACCAACGCTTATAGTTGACAAGGACAAAAACTTAACAACTTGGTCACTTTAATGAAACAATAGCCCATGTAAGATATTCCTGTATCTATGCAACAAATGTATACCTAATCGCAGAGTATGTCAACCTAACCGAAGACACTAGATAGAAAGAGGGGAAGCCGAGAGACGAAATGATGGAACAATGATGACACAGACACAAATGGAGGTATTGAACGTAAACTTGTTCGAGGTGTAGATTGAAACTGATGGCCCTGTCAGTAAGCTGGGCCAACGTGGGATCTTCAATCTTCCTAACGACAGACGATTATGCAGCTGAATAAAACCCTATGAGCAAAGGGTTAAAAAGTCAAAAGACAAAAGCTTCGATCGTGTAGTGGCCTTTTATGATGATGACAAGGATGATAATATTGCAGCAGAATTTAACCTTTTCAATACGATTATGCCTATTTTTTGCTTATTCTTGTAGCCTCAAACGAGTACATTTCACAGAGGAAAGTCCAGTAGTGTCTGAGAGATTAAAAGATCTTCATTAACCTCATAAGACTTGTTGAAGTATAGATTTTACTTTATTTTTCTTCCCTGTGAGTAATTTTCTTAGCTTTGAAAAGGCCTCTCGGATTAAGGTGTTAAAAGAGAACTGTGGCAACATGAGTACCATTGTCTATCTAATTTTTTTCTCTAAACAATAAATTATGATCTAAACACTTCAGGTAAAGGAAAACTGTCTTATAAATATTGTTCTTTGCAATGCCAGCAGGTCACATTTATCATGCTAACTTAACAATCAGCGGCAGCCTACACTACACTGAGAGCGAGGGATGCCAACTACTCATAGGTCACATCCTGAATGATATAAACAATAATTTCAGAAACGATTTTCACTGCCATAAATATATTTACAAGGTAATGACCAAAACAGGATTAAGAAATCTCCACTGACGTGATGGGGTTTGACCGTCAGGAAGGCAAGCAAAGGCTGGTAATATGCCGGGTTATCGAAGACTTTCTAACCCTATCGCTACGACTACTTTTTTTTAATCCTCTTGCAAGAGCAAACATAAGATGTTAAAAGAAGTCATCAGGGTGATGGATTTAATCCGTATTGTATGTTACCGAGCGGCAATCATGAACGCGTCCGGTGAACCTCAAATCTACTGTATGTGCCAGTCATTGCATGGATCAACACCAACAGGATTAGCCTTGGTCAGGACAATGGAAGGCCCAGACCACGTTCCCCTGCTCTACTGTTTGACTTTTCCAACGCTGATTTTCGATTCTCATCCCTCCGTACACTTTGTCTTTTTTCATCCCTCGCACTCTGACTCTGTCTTCTTCCCGCTTGTCAGTTACCCACCCCGCTTGTTTAAGTATCAGTTCAGTGAAGCGCATGATCAGCTTCTGCCTGTTTCTTTCACTTTCACCTTTGAAACTAACTATGTTTTCCTGCTCACTTTTCTTCCCGTGTTTTCATTTATTCTCCCCATTCCACTCTAACCTCCTCTAAGCTTACAGTTTGTCTTCATGTCTCTTGAGATTCTAAATAGTTACTAAAGCTAGAAGAGATTATATATTTGACAGTAACAGCCGTCTTGGGTACTAGAGGGCTCAAGTGCATCAGGCCCCTACGGTAGTTCTGAGCATTTAAGTCGTAGGAGACCACTCAACAACCCTCGCAGCGTTTGAGAACTAGAAAATGCCTCCTTTTGGATTCGAATCGTATCACGTTGGAGCTAAGTCTCCCTCCGACACTCATAGATTTCTGCCATCATATTACTGTCAGTTATTCCTGTCTGCCACAACTTTGCCATCTCATTCCACTTCTATACCAGATTATCTATCTATCTATCTATCTATTGCCAGACGCCTCAATCCCGTTTGGGGTGGCCACAAACAAATCGCCTCCAAGTCGCCCTGTCCCCCGCCATTTCACTACCCTGCTCCCAACTCACACCCCCCTCTCTCATATACTTCTCCACCCCATCTCTCCATCTCATCCTTGGCCTCCCCCTCCCTCTTTCCCCCTCCACCTCACTCACATACACTCTCTTCGTCAGTCTTTCACCCTCCATCCTCTCCACATGGCCAAACCACCTCAGTGTGTTCCTCATAACGCTTCCTATCACATCCACATCAACACCACAACGCTCCTTTATATCCTCATTCGTCAGCCTGTCTCTCCATGTGACTCCACAGGCTCCTCTTAAATAACTCATTTCCACTGCTCTCACTCTTGACTTGTGTCCTTCCAACAACGACCAAGCTTCACTTCCGTACGTTAGAGTTGGTATCACAATACTGTCATGTAGTAACTTTTTCACTTCCATGCTCACTTCCCTGTTTCTTATCACTGCTTTCAAAGAACCAGCAACCTTTCTTCCCTGCTGTACCCTTTCAAGCACTTCACCCTCCAAACCTCCATCCTTACTCATCACACTACCCAAGTACTTAAACGTACTCACATTTTCCAATTCCTCACCATCCAACCTCGCTGTACATTCACTGACTTCACCTCTCTCAAAGACCATCACTTTACTCTTCCCTACATTCACCTTTAGATTCCGTTTCTTACACACTCTCTCAAACTCATCCACCAAGCCTTGCAGCTCCCCTTCGTCTTCACTCAACAACACAGTATCATCTGCAAACAACAGTACAGGGAGTTTCCAAACACTATCCTCTCTCACCAGGGCCACTCCAACATCCACTACCCTACCTTGTACCTCTTTTATTATCCCATCCATGTACAGATTGAACAACCATGGAGACATGACACATCCCTGTTTCAACCCAACTTTCAAAGAGAAAAATTCACTTAGTTCACCATCCACACGCACTGCAGCCTTCGCACCATCGTACATACTCTTCACAGCATTCAACAACTTCCCATCTACTCCATATATTCTTAACGCTTTCCACAATCCTAGTCTATCCACCCTGTCATATGCTTTCTCCAAATCCATGAAAGCCGCATACAACTTCTTTCCCTTCTCTAGAAACTTTTCCACTAAAGATCTGAGAATGAATATCTGATCTACACAACCTCTTCCCTTCCTAAAGCCTCCCTGTTCTTCTCCAACTAATTTCTCTGTTCTTTCTCTAACTCTGTCAATAAGTATCCTACCATACACTTTTCCTATTATACTAAGAAGACAAATGCCCCTATGATTACCACACACTTCTTTTTTCCCTTTTCCTTTGTACAAGGGAATAATTATACCTGACTTCCAATCCTCCGGGACTCTACCTTCCTCCCAGGCCAATCTGCACATCTTCCACATCCATTCTACTACTATCTCTCCCCCATGCTTCAGCATTTCACCACACACTCCATCAATTCCTGGGGCTTTCCTGATTTAACTTTCTTCATTGCTTCCACAACTTCTATCCTACTGATTTCTTCCTGTCTTCTCACCTCCCTCCTTCTCCCAGCCATTCCCCAGCCACTTATACTCGCATTACTTCCATCCTCTACGTTCAACAATTCCTTAAAGTGTTCTCTCCATCTGCTCACTTTTTCTCCCTTCTCCACTAGTAATCTACCATTTTTATCTTTCACTCCCCTGCTAACTTCACTTCCACCCTGTCTTACTCTTTTCACCTCTTTCCAGAACATTTTCTTACAGTCCCTCCACTTTACACTCAAATTCCTTCCAAATTCCTCATCCACTCTCTTCTTACTCTCTCTTACTAATCTTTTCACCTCTCTCTTTCTTTCTACATATAACTCTCTCTTCCGCCTTTCAACTTCTTCCACGCCCTTAATTCTCATCCATTCATTGTATGCTTTCTTATTTTGTGCCACAGCCCTTATCACCTCTTCAGTCAACCACTCTTTACCTTGCACACACCTACGACTTCTCTTCCTTCCACACACCACATCACATGCTGCACATATTTCTTCTGTAAATATTCTACACACACCTTCCACGTCCCCCATCTGCTCCAATTCATATTTGCCCAATCGTTCCTCCACTTCTCTCTTATACTCTGCCTTTTTCTCATCCTCTTGTAACCTTTCCACTCTCCTTGCAACTACTCCTTCCTCTCGTCTTTCCCTTCTTCTATTCCTCCATCTTACTTGAACTTTAATTCTGGCCACCACCAAGTAGTGGTCAGAAAGTCCACTCCCAACCTCTATAAACTCTTGCATCCAATATACATCTTCGCATCCTTTCATCCACACACACATAATCAATCATTGCCTTCCTTTCACTCAGTTCACCACCCACCCTTCTCATCACTCGCCATGTATACCTGTGGATCATTTTATGCCTGAAGAGGGTATTGGCTATCACCAACCCCCTCCCAGCACAAATGTCCACTAACGCACTCCCATTCTCATCTACCTCAGCAGGCACACCCCACTCACCAACTATTCCATCCACCTTCACATTCCCAACTTTACCATTCATATCACCAATCAAAAACACTCTCTCATTCCTTCCAAACTTTTCCATGCACACTTCTACATTTGTCCAGAACTCTTCTCTCACTCTTCTAGCACGATCTTGCGTTGGCGCATACACACACACAATCGCCCACATTTGTATTCCAACTTTCAACTTTACCCACACAATCCTTGATCCAACTGATCCATACTGTCTTATGCTCCTCTTCCATCTTTTACTCACAACTATACATACTCCTTCCTTTGCCCTCTCATTCTC
This sequence comes from Coenobita brevimanus, assembly GCF_032717465.1. Classification (NCBI taxonomy): domain Eukaryota; kingdom Metazoa; phylum Arthropoda; class Malacostraca; order Decapoda; family Coenobitidae; genus Coenobita; species Coenobita brevimanus. Next base: position 11,527,883 of record NC_137063.1, read on the forward strand.
ACCTACTCCTGCACATATACCCCATCCATACTCCCATTCTCTCACACTTTCTCCTCTCCATTTTGTTTCAGTTATTCCACATACATCCACTTTCGCATCCTCAAGCACCTGGACAATCTCTCTCTCTTTCACCTCATCATTTGCTCCCCTTACATTCCAAGTTCCAATTGCAATGTCCTTTGTCCGGTCCTTGGTCGTCAACGTTTGGTCAGTCCTTGTCCGAGGCTTCTTGTTTGTTTTTTTAGTTAGTTGTTTTCCGGGGAGGGGCACTAACCCTCCGCCAACCCTTTTAGTCGCCTTTTACGACAAGCAGGGATACTGGGGGAGTATTCTTGAAAAACCCCCCTACCCCCAGATTACAATATCATAATCTTGAGTACTTTTACTACACATCCCATTTAAAAGCATTGACAGACATTTTATTGTGGTTGTTTCTACACCCTGTGCAAGGTCCGTTAACTCTTTCGCTATCAACATACTTAACGTTCAGGATAACACCAGACGACTGCCTTCACCTGAGAGAACTCCGAACAGCCCGAGAGTGAAAACTGAAAAATTATCTGCTTTAGCTTTCTCGCAACCATGGACGGACTTGGATAATTTTCAGACTAACACCACATGACTACGTAATTTAGTGAAATTCTAACAGCCAGAGGGATCATTTTGTTTTGGAATCCTAAGTCGTTTATTAGAAGAGGGCAAACGAAGGTCATTGTCGGTGTATGGACGGAAAATTACTATCAGCTGCCCGGCCCGACCCGAAAGTCATGTTTTTCAGATGCTTTTTTTTTTTTTTTTCCAACCAATAAAGCTAGAACAGTGATTTAGTTTCTCTAGATTCTTAGTCGATCATTTCAATTTTATATTCTATAATTCACAAAAGCCATAATCTCGCCAAACACTGTGCAATTTACACTATGGAAAAACCTGTTTTTCAAACATTCTGTGTGTTTAGCTGTGTATAACACTGCAATACGGTGCTGACCGCGCCTGTGCTGGCCCCGAAAGCTTTTTCAGAACTTTTTCAGTCAAGCGTTTTTCGGCGCGTAAATTTAGTCATACTGCTATACCGCTAGGAAACCTATGTCATGAGACGTGGCAAAGGCTGAATTTTGACATGGATGCCTCAGAAACAAGATATGACAATAAGTAAAAATAATTTCGACGACCTGAATTTAAAACTACGAAGAAAGGAAAATTGCCCCTGAGCACAATGCGACAGTTTCCACGAAAAGAAACTGGATGCATGCAAAATGTTTATACACGCTGTACTCTCTGCTGGTTTTCACCTACATATGTCTGAACAGTGTAGATTTCTATTGCAAAATCGTTAAGTACAGCCCTCTACGAAGAGTATAAAGGAAACTAGATGATTCTATCATAACTAGAAAAGGAGAAATTGAATTGTCAAATGCCAGAGAACCAGTTCTCTCGCTCGCTTATTTGTTAAACCCATCTCCAAATATGTGAATGGTGGCTAAACTCCTTACCCAGCAGTTATAACTCGCCTCCTGGTTCACTGAAAATATTATTAGTCCATCATTCATCCTTCCATCTGTCAATTCATCCACTGGTATCTCTATTCATCCATCCATCCATCCATCCACCCGTCTGTCATTCATCCTTCCAGTTGTCCATTATTCTATCTATCTGTCCAATCATCCAACCTTCTGTCTACCAGCACACACACACACACACACACACACACACACACACACACACACACACACACACACACACACACACAGCAGTTAGCAAATCAGTCAACTAATTATTAACCACCAGTCAGATAACCATCTAATCAGTCAATCAACCAGCCAGTCAAACTAACCTCTCTCTCTCTCTCTCTCTCTCTCTCTCACCCAGCTTAATAACTCCCTCCGTCCTTTACACCCAAACAGTCCATCATGTGTGTGTACCACTTTTACCACAAGGGGGTCTTTCCTAAGCTGAACATAAACATATTTCGGTAACAAGAGCACAGGTGTCAGTGGCAGGAATAATTTACGAAAGTCATCTTAGTACTGAAGGGATTTACTCTTTCCACTTTTACTCGTACATGGACGGCTCGGCTCGCTCTGTCCGTCTCAGTCGCCTTACCTAACACCTACTGCAAGTCTTAACATTCGGTTGTTATTTTGCCACACGGTGTAATGTCCACCACAGTTGTGTATATCCGCGTGCTGGGGGACCGATAGCTACAGTAGTTCTAGAATACTGTGCCGAATTAGTTCTGCCAAATCTACTTTTTAATACCTACCGGAATCTTGTCTCCAGTTATCAGTCCGGACCACAAGTTGAAAGAATACGACGAGAGGCATGTGGAAGCACTGATCGAGCTCAGAGACATAAAGTGCATTATGATGAGATTGGTTCTTGTCCGTATCCAATGCTTGTCACCCTCCTGTCAAATAAGTATCTGAATATACATTTACAGTACGCACATAAGTGAAAAATACATCTTATAGAATGTAAGATGTAGGGACGGAACAGGGTCTAGACAGTAATAAGACATGTAACCCAACCCTTACATATTCTAGCATAATTTTATGTTTTGCATGGCCATTATACCATGATCATGACACTTTCTTGGGGTGCATTTATTCTTAAATGTTACACCATAATGATACTGGAGCAAAAAAAAAAAAAAAAATGTAGGGGTAGGGTTGCATGTCCCTTCAATGCCTCAGTTTCGTTTCAGTGGTTTTTGTCACATTGCCACCCATACATCTATACATTTTATACAGTGTACTTTTTGTTTCAGTGAGTTTTTAAAAGCCTCATTTTTGAAAGTTATGAAGAGTGGTGTAGGCTATTTTGTACTTAGAAGAGCGTCGCAGTAGTGATGGGGGTTAATGAAGGCTCAGACTAATCCTATTCAGTTCGAAAAGTCTCTCGAGCTGAGAAAAGTCTTCTGTAGATAACAAGAAAAAGCACTCAGACAACACAACACCTGTGTATTACAATAAGTTTACGACAGAACTTTTGACTCTACCCTGTCACCCTCACCTTTGAATTACTTCATCCTTGCATGACCAACAACCACTCCACAAAGTTGGTCCAAACCGGATCAAAAGTGTTTAAGTTGACATTGCCTGTGATCTTGATCATTGCCCTATTGCTCTCAAATGAGAATCACTTCATCTTTAGCTAACCTTAATCCCTTCCACAACTTTGATCCGTGTCAAATTCAAACATTTTGATCTAAAGGGCTCAAACTTCGACCTTGCTCTGTGACCCTTTGCTGACCCCGATCACTTCAACCATGTTTGGTTTCACTCGGATCAAAACTGTGAAAGTTAACCTGTTCCTTCTTTATGACATATGACTTATGACCTACTTCAGTCAATATCTGTCACGTTTTATTCCTAGTGAACAATTAAACTCCTTTGGGAAAAACCCACAGTGGCTGGTTTTGTCATTTTAGAGCGAGGCTGCAGTATGAAGGAAGAAAAAAAGAAAACACGGAAGATAAGTGAAAACTGGGGTTTTAACGAATGTGTTTTAGCGTTTTAGCGTTATTATTTTTTGCCACTTCTGGATTTGTTTTGGGTACAGAAAAGCTTCAAGATTCCGGCTAAATGCTAATAAACATTCAAGGGCCTCTGTGTTTTGGAGTTACGAAGTATTTTAGTTGTTCAGCCACATGGGGGCGTCAGATTCATCCCTCAATTTAATGTCTATCGACATTCTAATATACAAGCGTATTGCACAGCTTGCATCAAGAATAATAGTTTCTCATATATTTCATTGTCTCTGCTTACGAAAACCTCTCCAGGAGCAAACCACCTGATACTGACTTCGCTGTGAGAATGCAGAAAAGAAATGTGACATCGTGATTGTCCATGTTCAGGACGCCTGGATGCAATGCGGTAGTAAGCTCTGAGCAAATAAAGGAAAATTAATTAAGGAAGTCCTCTTCAGGGATGACCTGATGTTAAAGTTGCCTCATCGCTGGCGTTCGACAAATAGGAGTCACAATGTTAGGAAATAATATACTGTACTTGACGATTTTCTTTAAATGCTTAACCTTTTCAGTTTAATAAGTTTATTTTTATTTCTTGTTAACGAAAGACGATTTTACTTTGGCTCAAAGAGATCTATAGTGAAAGGGTTAAAGATTGTCTCTATGAGATGATAACAGTAACAAACGAGAAAGGTGTAACAGCGGAAATGTGACAGATGGTGTGGAATTAGGAAGAGAAGGAACCCCTCCGTGAATATTAATATCCCAGTTCTGTTAGAGTGAGGGTTATATACTATGAATATACCCCCCCACCCCCCCACACACACATGAAGTCCGCAGTCCAAACAAAACCTTAGATTTCTGTACACAGTCTGTCAATCATTAGTAAAGGAACCAGAGCACTTACAAAATCCGACCTGTCAGCATTGTGAGACGACGAAAGACTGTTTATACGGTATGAAAGTTGATCTACCGGAGAGTGACTCACCTCAAAAGATGACCAGCATCTTCCTTTTGCCCGTCTGGACCAAAGCTGGCAGTCATCATCGCTTCCACGCTCCTCTTGGTTACTGTTATAGACCCATACGACAGGGTTATTCAACTGGCATCCTGCATGCAAAAGCCGGCCCTTGAGTCATTTTTCATTGGCCCTTAGACAGACTCAAAAGAATGTAAAGAAACAAATAAATAAGCATAAAACAGAAATTTTGGCTTTTTCTCTTTTTATTCGTGTGCTTAGCGCAAAATATAAAAGTAAATTATACATGAATTTTTCGTTTCTTTCTGTTCGTATGTATAGGTGTTTAGATAGAGGACAAAATGGAGCTAAAATGAATATATTGCCTTTCTATCAATCTGAGTTTCATAATCCGTCTCTACTCCCAGAGTACTTGAATAGCCCTGCCGTAGGATCTTAAATTTACAAGTGACGAGAAAGCACTCAGAGAGCGACTCCCTCCGCCAATGCCATTGCCATTTAAAAGGATCCGGATCCGGATCCGTGGAGAAATTGTGTGGAATACATAGGATCCGGATCCGCCCTTAAATTCAATCAATTGTTCCTTGACCCACGACCACGACAAAATTTTATTGAAATTCACTGACAACTTTTGGAGATATCGTGTGGACAAACAAACAGACAAACAGGTGAATATATAACCTCCTCCAACTTCGTTGGCGGAGGTAAATATAAATGAATAGCTTCTCTCTCTTTGTCTCTCTAATTCCTTTCGTTGCAGTCTTACATCACTGTATTATTGCTAATACACTGGACACTCACTTTGAACTCTGCGTGTATGCGCCTAATTTTTGGATCGCAGCACCCGCTCATTTACATACTGTCAGCCTTTATTCTCTCCAACTCTGATACCAGAATTCACCGGTTATATCTCGGTTTTTCATGTACAGCCGACAGCAGAAGTTCGTCCCTCTTAGCGTGCGTGATACGAGCCTGTTGATCTGGTAACACTGTATGAGATAGAGTTGACAGGTACGCTTTAAATGGCTAATATTAAAGAAATGTGTTCGGAGATAAGAACACATTCTCTAATGATAATATTAATTTGCAGCAGGTGGGATAATAAAGTTATTGTGAAATGTTTGACATAGGTGTATGAAGAATCTTCGTTACGGACACAGACGCCTAGGATTACTTGGACTGGACTGATGTTGCCAGCAAGTATTATATGAAATATTATAGAACGATTGCAGTCTTAAAGGTGAGGTTGCAAGAAAACACTAATTACGATGTCAGTTACACACTAAACAAACACAGAAACTGCCAGTTCGTGTTTCGCCAGTATGCGATTTTGTTTTATAAGTCACTTCCCTTTCCGACCTCTCTCCCCACCCGTCTCTCCTCTTCCAAGTCATGCTCTGCCATCATCCACGTTTTATCGTTAATATTGAAAATCGTATGTCTGTAGGTAAACTGTGGGAAATAATATAAAAGTGTCAATGAGCTTCTTTTCCTCCATCGCTTGAAGTGTTATCAATGACTTGAATATAAATGTTAGTAACATGAATAAATAGTCACTGTGGTGGTTAGGAGACATTTCTCGTCATCATTTATGTAACACTTACCTAACTATCGTTCTTACAGTGCCCAAAATACACTCCCTCCCCACCCCCTCGCCGTCTCCTCCCCTCCCCCTTCCACTGTTTCCATCACTTCTCCCCCCTCCCTCCACCCCCATTTCCAGTAACCTTTGTTTCTAGCCTGCAACACTCCGAATCCCTCCCCACCGTGTTATTGTATTGACCCTGCCCAACTTCTCTCCCTTGTCATTTCAAATGTCTTTTTCTCTCCCTTTTTCATTTTTGTCTCGGGAATCGAACAACATAACGATGTTTGGGTCATGTTTTTGTATAGTATCCTTTAATAATGTGTAATATTATAATGACCGTGACAATGGCGGTCAAGAGGCATTAACTGTTCAAAGGACGGCAGTCAGTGCCTCAGTTTAATGATCATTTTATTTCTCCTCCTCTAGCCATTAATATCTTGCTTACACTTATTTTATAAATCCCAACATACATAAAATATGAAGCACAAACGTCCTTCTTTTCACCAAAGAAAGTATAAAATGAAAAATAATCATTGCGTATGTTGTATGACTGAGGTGGTTTGGACATGTGGAGAGAATGGAGAATGAAAGACTGACTAAGATGGTGTATGTAGGTGAGGTGGAGGGAGGGAGAGGGAGGGGTAGACCGAGGATGAGGTGGAGGGATGGAGATGAGAGGAATATATGGGGGAGGGGGGTGGAGTTGGGGGGAGGGGAGTCAAATGGTGGGTGACAGAGCGACTTGGAGGCGTTTTGTCTGCGACAACCCTTTCGGGATTAGGGCGTCGGGCTATAGATAGATAGATAGATAGATGTTGTATGATCTACACGCATCCAGAAAATATTTTCTTAAAAGTACTGTCAGTATTCTTGGTGATAATTTGTAGATCTTCAGTTACGATTAAATATAGCAAAATAGATGATAGTCACAAAAGCTGTATCCTCATACATTTGGCTACCATAATCATCGTAATATACGATGAAGGGGGATTATACCCCTCTGGATGAGTAGATTAAGCCCTTATCGGAATATGCTTGTCATGAGCCCGGACAGCAGGCAGATGTAAGTGGAAGTATGAGATTGTCGCGGTGTAAGGGTTAATTATGGTAAAGGTTCGCTTCCTATCCATCCGAGTCCTTGTCACTCCTGTATCGATAATATCGGCAGTTGCAGAACAGATGTTCAGGGCGCTGACGGACAGCCATGCCGTTACCTTTTGTTCTAACCATGCAATGCAGCTGTGGGAATGGAATGATAGGGATAATCTTGCTGACTGCATTCTCTGACCTTGTAAGATCATGCGTTGAGGGAGTTCAGATCAAAGTATGTCGATGGCATATTGTTTTAAATTATATATAGATAGACGTATCTCATAGGTCTCACTTTAGTGCGGAACACAATGTGTGGGGGGGGGGGATTATGGAAGCAGGAATACTTTGGGTGAGGGAAGGGATTATATATAATACAAGCTGGGACACAGATAAATATGTTATAACGTGAAGGGAGGAGTGAGGGATACAGAAAGCGGGAAGGAGGCGAGGAGGGAAGGAATCCACAAGGGGGGGATGGTATTGAACACTGATAGTTACGATGGACATATTGTTATGTAAGTAATTTGGTTACTTGTGTGTAATACAGTTGGCAATATAACATGCACGAGTATTGTGTTTATAATGTCATTACAATTAAGACTCAAAGTCCTGTAAATGGTAATAACTGTATTCAAATTATGAAGAACCGATCTAGTTAGGGAGGTAAACAGAAGCAGAGTCAGTTAAATGAAATCGTTGGGAAGGGTTGGGGGTGTTGAGGGAGAGAAACAAGGGGTACTGGTAGAGGGGGGGAAGGGAGGGGGGAGAAGTGATGGAGACAGTGGAAGGGGGAGGGGAGGAGACGGCGAGGGGGTGGAGAGGGAGTGTATTTGGAGCACTGTATTAACGATGGTTATATAAATGTTATATAATGTGACGAGTAATGTCTCCTAATCACCACAGTGACGATTTATTCATGTTACTAACATTTATATTCAAGTCATGGATAACATTTCAAGCGATGGAGAAGGAAATGAAGCTCATTTGACACTTTTATATTGTTTCCCACAGTTTATCTACAGACATACGGTATTCAGCATTAACGATAAAACGTGGATGATGGCAGAGCATGACTGGGAAGAGAAGAGACGGGTGGGGAGAGAGGTCGGAAAAGGAAGTGATTTAACTTGTAAAACTAAACCGCATACTGGCGAAACACGAACTGTCAGTTTCTGTGTTTGTTTAGTGTGTAACTGACATCGTAATTAGTGTTTTCTTGCAACCTCACCTTTAGGACTGCAATCGTTCTATAATATTTCATATAATACTTGCTGGCAACATCAGTCCAGTCCAAATAATCCTATGCGTCTGAGTCCGTAATGAAGAATCTTCATACACCAGTGTCAAACATTTCACAATAACATTATCCCACCTGCTACAAATTAATATTATCATTAGGGAATGTGTTCTTATCTCCGAACACATTTCTTTAATATTAGCCATTTAAAGCGTACCTGTCAACTCTATCTCATACAGTGTTACCAGATCAACAGGCTCGTATCACGCACGCTAAGAGGGACGAACTTCTGCTGTCGGCTGTACATATGATTAATAATGAATCTCACACGAGGGGACTGATGAGATTCTGTAATTATCAATAAAACTCGTGATGTCCTAAGGAGAAGAATATATATTCATGTATCTTTGCATACAGCAACAATATTCAGCGTGGAAAAGAGAGAAAATGTCACCTGCAAGCAAATATGAAGACAGAACAAAAAATATGGAGTAGGACCAACAGGCATCTGCAATAACCGTCGTCTGTGATATCACATTGTGTCACGTAATTTGTGCACCAGTAGGCCACTTTTTATCAAGTGAACATAACTATAGGTCTTTCACCTTCACGTGGCCCAGATGTTCGTCCTTTGTCTGTTTACTTCACCTAGCTCAGTGGTAGAAAAAAGACAATACTACGGTTCTGTCTCATTACCATAGCATTTCTTCATGACCAGCATCACATTCTTGTGTCAATATATTCTTAAAACTCAGCATTCACGATAGAGAAATGTCAGCTTCAGGCCAAGTTGGAGTAAAAATGATATAGCCTAATCAACCCCAGGACAGCCTCACTCGCAGTATGTTTCCCTTTCCCCATAATTCCAATTTTTCAAAAGAAACACTTCCTCTTTTCTCGAACTGTGAACGAATATAGATGACTGGCTTTGGTAGATTTAAACCATTGGGTCTTCATTTTTATGTATAAAGAGTGCCCACTAAATTCCTGAATAACAGTGTATATTTTTGCTGCATTACGTCGTGATTTCAGTTTTGGTCTTCGTTCGTTTGACTTTCCTCAGACAGGGAAACCTTTGCTTGCTCTCAGTCCTTAGTTCTTTTTTTTTTTTTGTTGCATAAAAAATATGTATTAATAATTTTCTCTTTTGCTCCATGTCCAGTTGATTGAAGGTCGTTCACTGTACCAAGAGAATATCCGTAGATTTTACTTGATATTGATATCAAGAGGGTCATAATGTTAGTACAGTTACGTGATCTTTTTTAAAGGAATTCAGATCTTATGTTAGTTGTTTAGTGGGGTCGTCATGAAGCTGTGGCCGACTAGAACGAATCTGATGTACGGTCTGACCTTCATTAAGCGCAGTCACTGTATGGTCCCTGTTTATCCGAATGCCGTTTAGCAGCAGCCAGAATGAATTACAGACTCCCTGGTCCTAAAAAGGTAAAGCACTGTAACAGCAAATTCTCGTCTTTTGAACCTTGACACATCGACGAATGAGAAACTAACATGGTACATTCCAGCGTCGAGCTCTACAAAATGGATCTCCTCTTGTCATTCTTTGTCAGTCTCTGAGTATGTGACTTTGATATCCTGAAGCCGACCTGTAGCAGCCAGGTATGAAAGTAACCATAACTAAAATAATTATGGTATTAACTGATAGCCTACCACATTTGGGTCCACCGCCCTCCTTTCTCGACCCTTCACCCAAACGTCCCCCCAAAGATAAAGTGAAATATAAAATGGTCACTCAGAGGGTGCAGTACCCTTGCCCACCAGTTGGTCCAATGGCCGAATGTTTAATTTTGCCCTGCAACCTTGACCTTCGGCAGACTCCTCACACAACCGAATTACGTCATTCTTGCCATACACTTAACACTTCCACTAAGTTAAGTCCTAATCAGATCAAAATTGCTTTGAGCTGACCTTGCCCTATGACCTTGACTATGGCCTTTCTGTGTAAAATTAACGTTTGACTGTTCTGATAATCGAATTCCTTTAGCCTTACGGTACCCTGACCCTTTCTACAAGGTTTGGTGTAAAATCGAATTAACTTTGCTTAAGCTGTCCTAGCACTGTAACCTCGATCTCTGACCTGTTGTTCTCAATACTCCTTGGCTGATTCTCAACTGTTCTCCCAAGACTGATCCAGATCGACTCAAAACTGTTTCAGTTGTTTTGTTCACACACAGACACACGGTTCGAACTTTGAATTTGCCACGTGATCTTGACCTGTAACTGTGTGTGTGTGTGTGTGTGTGTGTGTGTGTGTGTGTGTGTGTGTGTGTGTGTGTGTGTGTGTGTGTGTGTGTGTGTGTGTGTGTGTGTGTGTGTGTGTGTTTTCAAAGTCAAACTTTTTTGTTCTTTTTCATCGTTTCCACCAGGCACTCATGACTTGACTGCCACACAACTGTATTGCGGACCTGCCTATCAGAATTCATTTATTCCCAGAAACTTTTCCATAGTAGTTTCCCTCCAAACTTCAATCCACAGTTCAAGTCCAATTGTTAGTTTTTTTTTTTTTTTTTTTTTTATTGAATGGAGGACAATTGTAATCTGGTGTTGTAACTCTTGAAGAAGTCGGGGGGTGCAATTACTTGGGGCAAGAGCTAAAACTACGGTAACTAAAGACCATGACAGAGAAATAAAAAGACGCATTAAAATTAGACGGAAAGCTTTCGGTAAATATAGAGACATAATCAAAAGTACTGTAGCTTGCCAATATGTAAGAAACGAGAAGTATATAAAGAATTTATAATCCCAGCTATGACGTACTTGTGAGACCTGGAAACGGACGAAATCGATGAAAAATCAAACAATCCATTCTCAAAAAGCAATGGAAAGATCATGCTGGGAATATCTTTTGAGACTGGAAAAGATCAACTTGGGCGGGAGAGTTGACTAAAGTCAACGACATTATAGAAGTTATAAATGAATGGTGTTGTAAGAGAGGTGAATGTAAGTGTTTTAGGTGGAGGTCTGAGACTGGTGAATGTCGATGGTGGAGAGTGGAATCTTAAGCAGCTGCTGTTTGCAGATGATACTGCACTGGTGGCTGATTCAGAGGAGAGATTGAGACAGTTGGTGGAGGAGTTTGGAAGGGTGTGTGAAAGGAGGAAATTGAAAGTAAATAAGAATAAGAGTAAAGTGATGAAGTGTACGAGGTTGGTAGATGGTAGGGGGATGAATATAGTTTTGAATAGCGAGTTGCTTGAGGAGGTGGAGTGTTTTAAATATTTAGGGTCGCATGTTGCTATGGATGGAAGAATAGATGCAGAAGTGAAGTTTAGAATAAATGAAGTAGGAAAGGTGCTGGGAGGAATGAAAAAAGTGTTTAGATGTCGTTCGCTAAGAATGGATGTAAAGGGAAAGCTGTATGAGAGTGTTGTGGTACCGACTGCGTTATATGGGGCTGAAACATGGAATATGGGTGTAGCAGAGAGGAAAAGTTTGAATGTAAGGAAGATGAGGTGTCTGAGGAGTATATGTGGAGTGACGCGTATGGATCGAGTGCGAAATGATGAAGTGCGAAGGAGAACTGGAGTTGTTCGGGAGATGGCTGGTAGAGTTGAGCAGAGGGTGTTGCGATGGTTTGGGCATATGGAGTGAATGGATAATGAGCGATTGGTGAAAAAGATAACTAGATCTGATGTGAGAGGTGTAAGGCTGAGAGGGAGACCACGAATAGGATGGATGGACAGTGTGAAGAGAGCGCTGGATGCGAGAGGGATGTCTGTTGAGCAAGGAAGAGTGGCTGTGCGTGACAGAAATAAATGGAGAGAAATTGTGAATGAATAAATGATGACGCAGCCCTGAGGGGATATTCTCCCTCATTTGGTCTGATCAGCTATTTCAGGTCAGGTGCGAGTAAGGGGATGGGTCTATTATGATGTGGCAGGGATAAACCAGCTCTGCTGTCGGGCCCTGCTGTGGATGTCACTGATTGTAATGCGCATTTGACCCATGTGTGGTGTGGTGAGGTGAGGATCTGTCCCTTCTCCCCTTTGGGGCTAAGATGCGAATGTCTGTGTTTGAATGGATGAGTAAATGGGGATTGTGTCCTCCTGTCTCGGCTACCTCCCTTTCCATGGGGGAAGCAGCCTAGGTATATAGAGATAGATAGATAGATAAATGAACAGATGTGGAGGTGGGCAGGTCATGTACCAAGCCTAAGAGATAACCGACGGAACACAAGGCTGACTGACTGGACTCCAAGAGATTGTAAGTGTAGCAGAAAAAGTCCAGACAGGAGAGGTTAAAGAGGGAGGAGAATGGGATGCCCAGATGTGTATAGTCGTGTACTACTTCGAGATGACAGCCGAGGAGGGTGGTAACTGTACAGGCAAACCTGTGGGTGAGTGAATAGTTTGGTTTTGTCAGTGTCGATGATTAATCCACATGCAGAGGTAGCCTGGCCAGAGCAGGGAATGAAGAGTGGATGTAAATATCATCAGCATAGCTTAAGAGAGGAGCTGGGTAGAGGATCAAGAAGGAGAAGTCTTTTCATGAAAATTTTAAAGAGGAACGGACTGAAAACCCCACTCTGTGGAGCACCAGAATTAAAGGGTTTGCAGTCACTGACCGCCCCACAGGAAAAAAAAAAAAAAAAAACGTGATTGACAATGCGTTAGGCAACTTTCAAGGCAGGGGAGCAGGATGCCTCTGAGGCAAACACCATAGTATGTCCTTTAAATTTTCTAGTTTTCTATTAACCCGTCGCGGAAAGCTGTGATAGAAAACGGTATACTAATGGGTAGCGCAACAGCTTTCCGTACTTACGTATTTCTATCCCTGGCTCTTCTCTGATCCTAACCTATGCTGATGATATCTGCATCTACTCCCTTTCCCCCGTCGCTCTTCAACGTCTAGTTAAATTCGGCCAGGCTGCATCTGCTTGTGGGTTGATTATCTATACTGCCAAAACCAAACTGTTTACTAGATCCCTCACTCATAGGCTTGCATGCACAACCATAACCCTCCTCAGCTCTCATCTTGAGGTAGTACAGGATTATACATATCTCGGAATTTCTCTCTCTTCCGTCTTTAACCCCTCCCAGTATGTCTCTACTATCCGCACCAGCCTCCATCTCAGACTTAAACTCCATGGCACACTCACTTGTGACTCACATGGGGTTAGCATCTCCTTAGCTCGATCATTTTACCTGTTGTGTATTCGCTCCCTTTTTGCTTATCATGCTATCCCTCTCTCTCTTGTCCCCCTAGCACAGCTTCGTCCACTTGAAGTGGTACAAAATCGGGCGATGCGTCCCATTCTTCGCTGCCCCAGGTCTGCTAGAGTGGTCAACATGCTCCCTGAACTCAATATGTGTCCCATTACCGATCACATTCATATGCTTGGAGTCTGCTTTGCCACACAGTGTCTAGCCACATTTCCGTCTCCTGCTCCATCCTTTTCCTCCCGACTGGTTGATATTCTCTCAGATACCACTCACCTCGACCGGATCCGGCACACTCACGTGCCAGGCCTGGCATCCTGGCTAAATAGAGTTCGTTCGGCACTCAACTGTCCTCTCCAGCTTTCTGGCCGTGATCCCGCCAGTATCTGTGCTGATCTTGTCACTTCCATCTTTACCGAATCTTTGCCCTTACGTGGACACGTGCGACTCCCGCTGTGCACAACACACCTTCTACCACTGCTTCTGACCATTTACCAATCCCCTCAAAGCTCTCCATCGCCGAAACCCGTAATTCCGTAGCCCGTACCTACCCTTCCCATCCTACTCACGTCTACACTGACGGTTCTGTCCTCGCTAACGGCCGGGGAGGAGCTACTTGCATCGCCTGTACTAACTCTGCTTCCCCCGTCTTCTCCACCTCCCACCTCCTTCCCAAGTGGGCCAGCAATACTCAGTGTGAACTATCTGCTATATGTTCTGCCCTTGACTTCCTTATCTCTCATTACCTTCCAGGTCTCATCATCAGCGATTCCCAAGCTGCCCTTGCTTTACTTAGCAACACCCCACCCCCCGACGCCCCTCCCATCTCTTCGCCTCCCTCTACCCCCGCCTCCATCAGGCTCATTCTCTTGATCTCAGGGTTTCATTTTTTTTGGATCCCAGCCCATGTTAGTCACATATAGACATGCAGAGGTGTATGATATGTAGGAGGACTACTGGGCCTTGGGAGCAGTCTGTGAAGACTATGCCCAGAGTCGAGCACACACACACACACACACACACACACACACACACACACACACACACACACACACACACACACACACACACACACACAAATCGGCCACGACCAGGCAGATCCCCTGGCCGGAGCTGCCTGTAACCCCCTCTCCCCCCCGCTGCCATCACTCTCCCTGTGTCCACGACAGTTGTCCGGAGAATCCTTTTCGAGGAGTCCAGGGAGGACCTAGCCCTGCGTACAGATGCTGAACGTCCCACTAGTGTCACCATCCAGCACTATGACAACGACCGTGGTGTGAGACACACCTATGACAGGCATCCCTCCATAACCCGCCGCTGTGATGTGTCCGTCGCCCGCATTCGCCTGGAGTATCGCTCCTCAGAGGAAGTTACCGGACGACCGGTCGCCAACAGGCCATGTAAACTCCTGTCACAGTCCCATGGATGAAGCATTACTCCATCATATCGTTAACTGCCCAGTTATTGTCCCCTTCAGACCCCCTGGACTCTTGTTTCCTGCTTTGTGTACCTACTTCATCACAAATCTTGATGTACCCGAAGACATTCTCGCCCTTCAACCCGGCTTCCTTTCATTGTAATACCCGAGCACTAGGACAATGATGGAACATTTTGGTATATATATATATATATATATATATATATATATATATATATATATATTTTGCCAGACGCCTTAATCCCGTTTGGGGTGGCCACAAACAAATCGCCTCCAAGTCGCCCTGTCCCCCGCCATTTCACTGTCCTGCTCCCAACTCACACCCCTCTCTCTCATATACCTCTCCACCCCATCCCTCCATCTCATCCTCGGCCTCCCCCTCCCTCTTCCCCCCTCCACCTCACTCACATACACTCTCTTCGTCAGTCTTTCACCCTCCATTCTCCCCACATGGCCAAACCACCTCAGTGTGTTCCTCATAACGCTTCCTATCACATCCACATCCATACCACAACGCTCCTTTATATCCTCATTCGTCAGCCTGTCTCTCCATGTGACTCCACAGGCTCCTCTTAAATAACTCATTTCCACTGCTCTCACTCTTGACTTGTGTCCTTCCAACAACGTCCAAGCTTCACTTCCATACGTTAGAGTTGGTATCACAATACTGTCATGTAGTAACTTTTTCACTTCCATGCTCACTTCCCTGTTTCTTATCACTGCTTTCAAAGAACCAGCAACCTTTCTTCCCTGTTGTACCCTTTCAAGCACTTCACCCTCCAAACCTCCATCCTTACTCATCACACTACCCAAGTACTTAAACGTACTCACATTTTCCAATTCCTCACCATCCAACCTCGCTGTACATTCACTGACTTCACCCCTGTCAAAGACCATCACTTTACTCTTCCCTACATTCACCTTTAGATACAGTATCTATCTATCTATCTATCTATCTATCTATATATATCTATATCTATATCTATATCTATCTATCTATCTATCTATATCTATCTATCTATCTATCTATATCTATCTATCTGTCTATCTATCTATCTATCTATCTATATCTATCTATATGTATATCTATATCTATATCTATATATATATATATAGATATATATATATATATACGCAAGTCTGTGTGTGTGTGTGTGTGTGTGTGTGTGTGTGTGTGTGTGTGTGTGTGTGTTGTCCACACACGTACACATCAGGTGCATGTACATGTATTGTCCTTGTGCAGGGATTTTGAATGAAGATATAATCTTATAATGCGTATCGTTTCTGTCCATCTCCCTACTTTTGTAGTCGGCCTGCAGTCCTAATGGACCCAGGATCGAATCCCAGCTGTGGCACGTAACAGTTTAAGGATCTGAATTTCCTAAAAAGCAGACTTTCCTGATCTACCAGATGACCCGCCGACATGTCGTAAAAATACCCCCGCTAATACCAATACACCAGACCTGTATGAGACACCCCTAGCGTGTATTCAATATGGAAGGTGGGTGTTAGCGCCGAAGTGGTGACATGTGGAGATGTAGAACTACTGGGCCTTGGGATAGGTCACTGCCCCCGAGAAATAGGCCCTGAAGCCTTTGCCCTGAGTCGGACACGTAAAAAAAAAAAAATCTGTTTAGAGTATATATATATATATATATATATATATATATGTTTCCCTGTATATGTATATATGAATATAGTGTTTGTCATATATATGTACATGTAGCATATATATATGTATGCACGTCTGTACACATACCCATATCCAGCGCCATTGAGTAGACATGACGCTGCCCATATCTTTATACATGCGTACCTATCCTGTACGTACAGTCTGTCTATGGCTTCATGTGCGTGAATATATACATATATGTATACAGTAGATACACGCGTATGTGTATGTGTGCATATGTGCCTCTCCCTGCTTACGTATATACGTGTGTGTGTATCAATGTATCACTTTGCTCATTCCTAAACTCGTAATGGTCATTACTGTAACAACTATGTACCATGTATGTGTCATTGTGTCTCTTTGTTCATTACTGTGGTTGTAATGATCTATCTATCTATCTATTGCCAGACGCCTCAATCCCGTTTGGGGTGGCCACAAACAAATCGCCTCCAAGTCGCCCTGTCCCCCGCCATTTCACTCCCCTGCTCCCAACTCACACCCCCCTCTCTCATATACCTCTCCACCCCATCTCTCCATCTCATCCTCGGCCTCCCCCTCCCTCTTTCCCCCTCCACCTCACTCACATACACTCTCTTCGTCAGTCTTTCACCCTCCATCCTCTCCACATGGCCAAACCACCTCAGTGTGTTCCTCATAACGCTTCCTATCACATCCACATCAACACCACAGCGCTCCTTTATATCCTCATTCGTCAGCCTGTCTCTCCATGTGACTCCACAGGCTCCTCTTAAATAACTCATTTCCATGGCTCTCACTCTTGACTTGTGTCCTTCCAACAACGTCCAAGCTTCACTTCCGTACGTTAGAGTTGGTAATGATAATTACTTTTATACCTTTTATGCCAAATGTGTCAATGCAACCCTTTGCTCTCACGCACCCTTCCCTCTTGGCCTGCATCGACAATGTTCCCTAGAGTGTTGGGGTTTGTACTGATTGGTCAATAAAGAACCTAAATAAAACATAAATAAGTACCATCAAAGGGGGAAAACAAAAAGATATACAGTGTTCTTTCTTCCTATCGCCAAGCTGAAAGTTGTCTACTTATCAACAGTGCTATCATATCCATCACGGGATCAGTCATTAAAATCTTCCTCTGGGTCGTTAATCTATTTCTCACTAGCTCACTTTCTCTTTCTCACAGTTCATAAGGGGACAAAAAAGCAATTAGCGAACCAAGCAAGGGATTTTTTTATTTGTTGTAGGGAAAGTTATTTTTATCCAACATTCAGTTCCAGTGAGTTAGCTTTCTGAACCAACTACCTAAAAACACATCATTCTAATTTTACGATTATTCACACACTTGGAAAAATATATTAAAGACATTACTCTGGATACACTGAATTTATATGCTCTTTCGTGGAATGTGATAAACATTTAGCCTGTTTTATGTCATAGCCAATGAGCCTGTGTGAGAAATAGACACCTTATGCACATGCAAAGGCTTGTTCTTACCAGCGAGTTTTTACTTAATTACTGATCAAGAGCCTCGCGGCCCTTTCGGCCCGCTCGGAACTTGACCTAATTAGGTCTATCTTTGAACGATGCTTCGCTTTGGAGCAAGTGCTTTGCGGCCTGATAGAACGGCAAAACACTTCCTTAAATGAAAGCCGTTTCTGAATAGCTATCACTACCACCACCACCATCATCATCATAGCTACCACCACCACCATCATCACAGCTACCACCACACACCATCATCATACCTGCCACCACCACAACCACCATCATCATCACAGCTACCACCACCACAGCTACCATCACCATCACCACAGCTACCATCATCATCACAGCTACCACCACCACCACCACTTCTGCCGCCATTTTCTGCTGAATAAAATCGTCTGTTTGTAGCATCAGTGAAGTAGTAGACGTCGCACTGTAGATATGAATTTTCTTAGAAAATTACCCTTACTCAAGTGCCCGATGGATACGAAAAGGAACACTGTGATGACTGCTGTCTTGGAAGGGTTGGTACTCATGCGCTGAAGACGTATTAGCTAATAAAGACTGTACTTATGCTCTAGCTCGACTTTGAGGGACTACAGTAATATATTAATTACTTTACATGTATAAATATATTATATTTGTCATTACACAGAATGCTTGGAGGACTATGAGAATGATGGCAATAATGTTATGGGAAGAGCTACCATGTAGAAATCGATGGTTGCCCTACAGCAATAACCCAAAGAACCTGTGATATATATTACATAGACTTCGAATAATAGATACAGATATATATCCCTGATTTAATAAACGTGACATCTAAAACCCTGGATAAACACTTATAATAGTCACAAACTGTCGTATTCGTAAACCACCACCGATGACTGTAAATGTGATTATTATTATTGTACGTTCGACAAAGGCTTCCGGCACCATCCCTGAGAATAAACACAGCACGACCATACCCCTATATATTATACGAAATATGTTTGAGGAGGGTCCCCAGGTGTTTCAGGAATTGTTACACAATGCTTCGGATTCGATATGAATGGTTCGTGTCATTTATAATTGTATTTGTACTGTACTGTATCGTATTTATACAACTGTATGCTGTACATCTATATCGATACATTTATTACATAAAATAACAGGAAATACTTTCCTCATCCCATACAAAATCATAATTATCGGATATTACATGGTCCCTGCCTATATATTCATTGCCATCGTCCTTTGTGTCATATTGTTAGCACAAGATCCTAAGGACGCTTTTCTGTGTAAATGTGTACAACCGCGCTCTCTTTCTCTCTCTCTCTCTCTCTGAGCACGCATGGAATTCCACGGAATTGTTCCGCTGGCTCATCCACGTGCGCGCATTGTAACACCAATGGGGACAATTATTAGAGTCAAAAACACCCCGTCAGACAATGTTAATCGACAAGAAACTGAAACTGGCCTATCTAGGACTCAGTTCCAACCATCCTGTCAAGTTTTATCAGTCTTTTTTCCAGTTTTGACTGTTCTACCCCCGCCCCCCTACACACACACGCCCATACTGGCAGAAACAACCAGGTTCAGTGACCAGTGCATTTAAGTTTATAATTATATGATAGTTTTGAGACTTGTCAGTATATCTTAGACAAATAATACATGTGCATAATATAAAGAGGTGTTCACACTATGACTTGATGAAGGGCACAGATACCACACATGGCAGCTTTGACCCTCCAGTATAGTACGAGACACCAAATTCTTAACCCTGCTGAGGGTTTTCCATTTAAGTTTTCAGGGAAGAAGAGTATTTTCCTGAGGGGATGTCGTTGAAACACAGTACAATAAATGGTGGTTCTTTATTAACGCATTGTATTTCCATACGTACTAGTTGGCACCAGGGAGATTAGACTTGTTCCAGATCAGGGCAAGGCTTGAAAGAAACTTGAAAAAAAAAAAGAAAAAAAAAGACAACGTCCATACTGGACCTGGTCTGAAAAGCAGAATACTATGCCAGAACTTGGTTGAAGTCGTCTCCCAGACTTACACCCCTGAAAGAGATGAAATTTTCAGGCAGTCTGAAGCAAAATAATCAGGTGAAATTATTATACTTAATTGTGAAAATTAGATATTCTCATATGAGTAATTAACGGAAATAAGATAATTCACCTACCTTTTGACCACCCTAACATCTATTTGTTAGTGATACTGCAAAGGATAAGAACTCGTCATCCTTATTTCATAATTACAAAACACTTATCAGTGTCAATATGGTGTAAGAGACTATACAGTTTTACTCTCGGGTGGTAAGATGCTGACATAACTGTTCTGTACCTCTTCGCAAACCTGTTCTCTACTTCCTCCCATATCTCACGACTTCTCAGGTAGATTTCACTTTCAAACTATTGTTAATAGAGGTTTAATACTATTAAAATAGCTCGTAGGGGTTTAGAAGTAGATGTACTAACTCATAATGGGGCTAGGAGAAGCAAAAGCTCTAGGCTGGGGGTCATGGTGTCACACCTCACTCCCTATACAAAGGAAAAAGCAGAGAGAGCCTTTGTCTCCTCGGGGACGCAAGCATAGCCTCTCCTCGAGGAACGCTTTTGATAAAACTCTGAAGGTCTCTATAATATTTCCTTTTAAAAATGTGGATAATATAACAAAATATATAAGAACACACTGGTAAGATATTGGCCCCGAGTGTCATCGTTTAACTGAAAAAAATAAATATTGAATCCAAGTAAAGAATTCATAACATCATGGCAAAAATGTATAAAAAACATGGGATACTACGGTGTAAGGAGTGAAAATGTTACTGGCATTTATTTTCAACCTGCACAATTAGATTCCACTACTCCTTGGACAGGCACAGTGTGTTCAAATGCGGGCCGCTCTCAACGGCGCCTCCTGATGCTCGAAACAAACGTACAATTGCTTCGATAATCCGCACTTGCTTAAATGACAGCTGATTCTGAACCATGCTTCGCTTTTTCACAACCAACGATTTGAAGCACTTGCCCAAATGAAAGCCGTTCCTTTGGCGAGGCATGAAACTCCATGGAAATGCCCTGTAATATAACACGAATGCCGACAATTATTAGGGGTCAAAATACCCCTTCGGAAATGTCAATCAACATGGTATTGAAACTGTCCCATCTGGGACCCAGTTCCAACCATCCTGCCAAATTTCATCAGCACTTGCTCAAATGAGAGCGTTTCTTTTCACGTTTTGGATTGCTCGAAACTATTTATGCCTCAGAACTTGCTCCTGCAATAAGTGGGAGAATTAGGGGGTCAGAATACCCCTATAGAAAATATCAAATGACATGAAATTGAAATGGCCCCACCTGTGACTCATTTGCAACCATTCTGCCAAGTTTCATCAAAATCCTTTTTCCGGTTTTGACAACACACACACACACACACACACACACACACACACACACACACACACACACACACGCACAAGATTATAGTGTACCTGATGCTGTTAAATGCAGGGGCATCTAAAGGAACGGCTCTGTTCGGAAACGAGGCGCTGCACTCCAGTAGACTTTCACGACTTTAACGAAGCTACATTATTATCGGGTCCTGACGCTCCTGCTACACCCATTACTCTTTGACGATTATAGCAAAGGTCCATATAAGATCTTTTGCACTTGATACGGGTTTGAGTCCGGCTTGTTAATGTGTGTGTGTGGGGGGGCTTTGTGTCTTACCAAAATATCTCGTTTTCAAATTTGATTTGTAGATAGCTTGTACAGTAGCTCCCCAAACTGTTCAGTTTGACACAAATAGCATGTTATTTTACACATGTTGTGTAAGGTGGCAACAAATGGTAGGTCTGCACCTATTATGCAGCTGTGCCATTCCCGTAGCTAAACACAAAACCATAATACCTTCCGACACTGAGATATCCCCCACATGTATAGATAAATAATGGTGCATGGTTATGACAGTCCGTCATGCAGGCCCTATATGATTAACCTTCTAAATGTTGACCCATTTGTGGCTGTGATAACGAAACACTTGTGATGGATATTTCTCTTACGTTGTTTCATTCACTCATATTTGAACATGGCAACTCAGCCCATCGTTGTTACTATGTTTCCCAAGATTCATGTAACACTGTATAATATGTCGTGATGGGTTATATTCGTTAATAAAGAGGTATAAATATTACGGAACTGTTCCCACTTACATGTCGGTGGATGTTTGCAGTCATATGGCCGTGTTTATTTGCTTAGCAGTAGCGCCTACGACGGCAAACCACGCATACCAACCTTACCGAGACAAGTCATCAGCCAGCACGTTTCATACTGTTCATTACGCCATCCTTCGCACCAGACATTAGAGATGGTTTTGGGAGCTACTGTACCTTAGACAAGAACATATTTTGGCGAGCGATTAGTATTCGACCCCCAAATACTTCTGTTTCATTTTTCTTGTTACCCTTTCATTATTTAATCCTTTGAATTTATTGGCGATTTTGAAACTTCATCTGGTCGCTGATTCCAAGTGTCAAATAACTGCTCTCATCGGACAACTATAGATTACTTCCTTACATCTATCACTTCTTATTGTGTGTGTAATTCACCGGGTCGGTCAGGATCACTTGAGTTCTCAGCTCCCTTCCGGGAGCTGAGAGCTCATATAGTCCGATCTAAGGGCAAGGCTGTGACCTTCACACACGCGCACACCCGTCTCCTTGTTCAAGGGGGACAATAACCACCCACTTCGTCAGTGAAACTTTTCGCAACCTGAGCGAGGCACGAACTCCCGTCCACCAGTTGGCAAGCGAGAACGTTACCACTGCACCACCGAGCGGTGTGTGTGTGTGTGTGTGCTTACCTGTCTTCATACATGTGCGTGTTTGTTCTGTTCCGTGTAAGTGGGTACGAGCACACATCCCCATAATTGTATAATGAGCTGCGTCAGTCATACCGCCTCACTGCACTCCACCCACACAACACCCACACTGTCTCTCATCCATACTCTCACCAACACACCTCTCCTTCGCTTCCTAATCCTTTCTCTGCTAGGATTTCACTCAACCGAACTAATTCATCTGATTTTACCCAAAATAAATTTCTTAGGCGTACCAAACACATAAAAAGGGTAACTGGAAAGAGTTTTTGTAGCCTTTGACGATTTATTTCAGATGAACTAAACTTTCTGGGGTGAGCTTCGGTAAAATATCCACGAGTACGAGCCGCAGGGAATGGGTTAAATTTCCCCTCATTACACCCTTCCCTCACCTTGATATTTCTCCCTTAATCCTTCATGCTTCTCCCTCACTCCACGTACTTGTTCCATTCACTCTACATAACATACCTCTTCCTCCCTAGTACGTTTCTCCCTCATTCCCTAATACCTTTCTCACATTCCTCCATGTTCCGCCTGTACTCCCTACTCCTTTCTCACTCCTCATACTCCTCCCTCACGCGTTAATACTTACACTCCATTCTCACTCCCTAATGCTAATACCCCTCCCTAACTTCCCTATACTCCTTCCCCATTCCCTGATATTAATACCCTTCTCTTACTCCCTAATACTATTACCCTTCCCTAATTCACAAATACTCCACCCTCACTCCCTAATATTAACGCTCCTCCCACACTCTCTAATAACAATTCCTGCTTCCTAAGATTCATTCCTCAGATTCTTTAACAATTCCTTACACTCCTAATTCTAATTTTCTAACATAGGTTTTTCTCTAACACTCATTTCATTCTGTTCCACTCACCAACACTCATTCCTGCCATCCTCTAACACTCTCTAATTCATATTCTCATTCTCTAACACATAATTCTTACTTCTAAACACTCTTTAAAACACAAAACACAATTCTTTTTCCATCATACTTGCTAACACTCAGTTCATATTTCATAACACTCGCTAGAAGTAATCCTTATTCTGTATCACTCGCTAACACACATTTCTTATTCTGTGGCACTCGCTAACATACACTTTTATGATATTCGCTAACACTTTCACACAAACTCCAATCATCCCCTAACAGTCTCCCACTCTCCGACACACACCTCTGTACATCCATAACATTCACTCCGTTGCTCTCATTCCACTAACTCTCTAACACTCATAACTCTCATTCCGCTGGTTTCCTCTAACATTTCCTGACACACTCCCTAACACTCAGTCTCTAACAAGCCCCTCTTGGTAATATGCCTTCACACTTATTATACTGATTATCTAACAGTTCTTTTTTCTCCAATATTCATTCCCTGTCACCCTCAAACGCAGCACATATTCACTCTCAAACACAGCACACATTCACTCTCAAACACAGCACACATTCACTCTCAAACACAGCACAACTCACTCTCAAGCACAGAACACACTCACTCTCAGGCACAGCACACACTCACTCTCAAGCACGCACATTCACTTTCAAGCACTGTACACATTCACTCTCAAACACAGCACACACTCACACTCAAACGCAGCACACACACACTCTCAAACACAGTACACATTCACTCACTCTCAAACACAGCACACATTCACTCTCGAGCACAGCACACATTCACTCAAAAGCAGCTTACATTCACTTAAACACAGCACACTTTTACTCTCAAACACAACACACTCTCACTCTCAAACACAGCACACATTCTCAAGCAGCCACATTCAAACAAAGCACACAAACACAGCCCTAACACTAAGACTAGCGGTCTTTCACGTACACTCCCTTATTTACCAACAAACAGTCTCTACTATATTCTTGTTCTCAGTTATTCTTTTCTTTCCACGATCCCGACAGTATGAAGATTCCTTTATGTTGAATATTCCACCAAACGCTTTAACCCAGCTTAGGCGAGACCCGAGGCAGTGAAAGGGTGAATGAAGGTTATGTTAGTGACTCCAGTTCGAAAATTTTCATCCGATCTGAATGTCGTTGTTTGGAGATAGCGAGAATAGTGTAAACAAGACGCCTATGTAGTGAAGGTTAACATTCTTTCATTCCCCCATATATTTTCTTCTCTAACATGTACTCATTCTCCACTATCCACTCCTTTCACTCTCTAACACTGATTCATCCTCTCATACCCACTCCTATCACTCTTTAACGTTTCTAACGCTTACTCTCTAACATCCACTCCTTCCATTATCTAACACATGCTCCCTGACACCACTCTTTTCATTCTTTGACACTAACACCCTCTCCTTTCATTTCCTAACACCCTTTCTCGCTTCCCAACACTCCACCGACCCGAACATTCCCACCATTCTTCCTTAACTAGTTTGCCCTTCCACCCCTCATGCTTCAAATTCTACCAGTAAGACACAAACCTTATTAACGGCGTCCTTCATTCCAGTCTCAAGAAAGATTTAATGCTTTCCTAATCTCTCTCTCTCTCTCTCTCTCTCTCTCTCTCTCTCTCTTATAAGTATCACTAGGAACCGTATTCTCGTCTGTTAAGGAAACTCCCTAACACCTTTTCCTGAGCTATTTATCTTGCTTATTATATCGTGCTGTCCTATTCTCTGTTATACAAATCATTCTAACATCGCCATACTTTGCATAAACAGCATACAAAAAGATCTTAACCACCACATCAATAAATAAATCGCAGAGAAAGAGATAATATGGACCCTACTCTCACTCATTCTCTTACCAAATTCTCGTTGGGCAAGGAGGGTCCCTAACACCTCTTCCGTGGCGATTTATTTGTGGATACGTCTGGTTATTAAAATTTTGTGCGTTGTTTGTGCTAAGTGTTGTGGTGTTAGAGGAATTCAAGTAATATATAAGAAGACGGCAAGGTGTAAAAAAGCAAAATAAATCGCCTAGGAACAGGTGTTAGGGAGCTACGGATCTTACACTCTCACGCTCACTGTTTCACTCTCTACGCTCTTCCCTTCCATCTGCCTCTCTCCTTCTTCCACTTTCTTTTCCCTACACCCTTTTCCTTCCTTTTCCTTCATCTATCGTTCCTTCCCCTCACTTCTCCCACCCAAACTTGCCTCCACCCTTCCCTTCCCCCCATCTCTTTCCTCTCATTTCGCTCATTTCCATTTCTCTACGCCCTTCCTCGTAATTAAACTCTCGCTCGCCAAACAAGAGCTAGTGTTATGTTTTGAGGTGTGTGTGTGTGTGTGTGTGTGTGTGTGTGTGTGTGTGTGTGTGTGTGTGTGTGTGTGTGTGTGTGTGTGTGTGTAAACAAAATAAACATCTTTAATTCGATCTTAGCCAATCTTGGTGGAAGAGCTGTGGGGTCAGCCATTGAGTAAGCCTACTGTGTTTTAGAACAGTAGGTCAAAGGTCGAGGTTGCAGCGCCAAATCAAAATTTAACCTAACAAAATCATTTTAAACAGCTTTTATCAAATTTACATGAAACTTTGGGGGAAGGGTTGAGGGTAACACAAGAATGAAGCTATTCACTTTTAAGAGCAGCCAAAGGTCAAGGTCATAGGGCAAGGCCAAATATCGATCCTTGCCTTTTTTTTTGGGGGGGGGCAAAATAACTTAGTCGATTTTATTTCAACCAAACTTGGTGAAACACTTGAGGATCAGCAAATTCAAGGTCATAAGGTAAAGTCAAATTAAACATTTTTTATCTTATCTGGTCCAAACTGTGGGAGGGATGAGGATAAGGCAAGGAGAAAAGGTCTTCATTTTAAGAACAATCATTTCAGGGCAAGATGAAAGACAACAGCCAGAGGGCAACATCAGTTCACACAGTTTTTATTTTATTTGAGTCAAAGTTGGTGGAATTGTTAAGGGTCAGACAAAAACGAAGGGATTCAACTTTGAGAATAAGCAGTCAAAGGTCAAGGTCATAAGGCAAGGTCATATTCCGACCCATGTGTACATTATGTGTGTGAACAAAATAACTAAAAGTTTTGTCTGGTCTGGAATAAACCTGATGGATTTAGCTGAGGATCACACAAGGGGCTGACCTACTGCTTTTTAGAACAATAGGTCAAAAGTCAAAGTCACATGGCAATGTCAACGTAAACAGTTTTTATCCGATGCAGACTAAACTTTGTGGAAGGGCTTATATTAAAACAAGGATAAAGATACTCATTCATTCATTCATTCATTGCCAGACGCCATGTATCCCAGACGGGGTGGCCAATGGCTTAGAGTTAATTGTTTTACAGGGAGGGGCACTAATCCTCCACCAACCCCACTTGACACGTAGGGATGCCAACAGCATCTGGTGTTCCCCGGCGGTCACCCATCCAAGTACTAACCAGACCCAACGTTGCTCGATTTGGAAAATAACCAGTCGAAGGTCATAGTCACAAGGAAAAATCGAAGGGCAGAGTCACCGGACAAGGTCATCTCAAACAGTTTTGATCTGATCTGGATTAAGTTGGTGAAAGGGTTAAGGTTTAGTCAAGAATAACTAATTCCATTTTGAGTGTAACCTGTCGAAGGTCACGGTCACATGGCAAAGACGAATATCCGACTCAGACCAGCTGAGGATCACGAAGCTAAGTTATTGGGATTTGATTTTTATTTTTCTCTTTCTTTTCCTAATTTCTCTCACTCATATGTCTCTCTACCCAATTCTTCCCTCCATCCCTCGTTTACTTTCGTCAGCTTCGTTCGCATCCATTGCTCTCCACGTTTTTTTTCTTCCATCTCACTCCTAGAGCTCATTTTCATTCCTCATCTCTGTTCCCTTCCCTCTGTCGCGTTCCATTCCTTAATTTCGCTCACGTCCGTTTCGCTCCTCGACTTCGGTCACTTTCATTTCTCTACGTCCCTCCATTCCCTCAGCCTCTCGTTCACTTTCACTGCAGTTCGTACGCGGTGCTCTTGTTCCGTAACGAAGTTTCTCTGAGGCAATTACATGTAGTACAATTCTTGTGATATAAATGCTCGGCGTCATTTACACTAATTACAAACTTTCACTGCGCCACACAACACCACCATCGACACACTGACATTAACACTCATACAATATTTACACTTAACTAATTACGCTGGAAGTCATTTGTCAGCTACTCTAGAACTATCAAAAGAAATTCACGTTGCGCATTGGTTAGATATATGGAAGGGCATGAAGGTGTGAGTGTAGCAGGCAGGGAAATTGAGTGATCTAGCCATTACGAGTGAGTCTGAGAGAATGAGAGACTCATCGGGAGCGTGAAGGAGTGAGTGTGAATAAGGAAGAGTGAGACTGTGAGGTTTTAAGTGCATAACAGAGAATGAAAAGTGAAAAATGGACGAGGAATGATAAACTTGGCCTCTTCTGAATGATAGGTCTCCTCAGTCACATAAAATTGTCTGGTGTACCAAGAGTAAACTAAAGACAAAGCCATCATAGCAGTGAAAGGGTTAAAGGCAAATACGCTTATTGCTTTGGACAATGGAACGCTTGGAGAATGGTACATCGGTTAAATGGGAATATAACAATGAACTGGATGGAATAAAGGCGACTGACCATAAGTACGGATGTAAGGCTAAGGTGGATTGGGATGGATAAAGATCGTCATTAACTGTGTATATGGCAACATGCGGGCTATTTGCAACAGCCTACAGGCATGACGGGCAACATATGGCGTCAAGTGCTATAGTTCCTCCACCTTGACTTGGCAGAGAGTTTCGTCCTGTTGCTGGTTACTTCACGCGGCTCAAGAGAAGAATAAAGTAATACCAAGACTACATCCTGTACACAGCACTTCATCGTGATTAGCACCATGTTCTAGTGCTAGTTTCTTGTTACAGCTCAACATTCAAGATGGAGATGACATTTTAGGCCAAGATGAAGTAGGCAGAGTATAGACAGACAGTTTAAATACCGGTACTGAAGGAAAACAGAAATAGATAGAGAGAGTTGGATATAAATACATAGCTAGGTAAATGAGATTAAAATAAATACGATAATTCGACAGACACGCGTAATTGACGTTACTCCAAATACAGCCTTGACAGACTTGGTTATCGCTTTCCCGATATAATCATCAGTGACCTCGCCGGAGCCCTCCCCTCCTCCACCTCTGAATTACCCAGGCCCGCCCCGCCCCTAGTGACGCCGCCCGGTACTGCTTATGGGGTGGTATTGCGGCGTTGGGAATGAGGAAGTGTGTGTGTGTGTGTGTGTGCGTGTGTGTGTGTGAGAGAGAGAGATTGATTTGATTTGACCCCAATGGGGCTAGTTTATTGGACACCCCACACTTCATCCTATGAAGGGGCAGCGTCAAAAAAATACATAGATACAGCATCATACAAAGAATTTAAAAGGGGTATCCAAAAGGAAGGCAGTATCTCAGCGAGATGCATCCCTATCTGCATTACAAAAGTCTTACAACAGTATATCAACATAAATATAACTCATTTTATATTATCAGTATGCATAGGGTGAGAGAGTTGGACGAACTGATCACACATGTATGACATAAGTTCTTATGTTGAAAAATTTTATAACAGTTATATTAGGCTAAGTGTATTTTGGGGGCAATTGTTGTGTTACTGAGGAGAAGCAAATAATTTATACTTCCTCAGTATTTTTCTGACAATATCATTTTCTAACATAAATTTTGCCTGACTCTCTATTGTCATAAACTGAGTATTCCTGTATTCACGTATGAGTGGACATTCCAATAGATAATGCTTCAAAGTGTGTTTGTTGGGTTGTTCACATACTTTGCACTTCCTCTTCTCCTCATCAACCTGCCAACCCAGTTCCCAAGGGTAACAGTAGCCAAGCCTTATTCTTGCATGTACAGAGTCAACCCACCTACTTGTCGTATGTCTGCCATATACGTAACTTGTCATCAGTGCAACTGTGTTGTAGTAGTGTATGGAAGTGCTGGTGTTGTGTTCTCTGAGTCTAAGGTCAGTCACCCTTTCTTTTTGTATGGTCATGATCTTTCTTTTAAGTTGTCTAAGTGAAAGTCCCAGGTCATAGTCACAAGTGTCCTTGTTAGAAGCCTCCTTGGCTAAAAAGTCAGCTCTTTCATTACCCGGGATTCCAACATGTGAGGGGATCCAAACAAATTTGACCTGAACATCGATCTCCCTAAGCACTGCAACAATCCGCCTGATCCTGTGAACAAGGTCAGGGTATGTGGGGTGAGGGTCAGAGAGAGATTGCAGAGCAGACATGCTGTCTGTTAAGATGATGGCATTTTGTTTCCTTAGACAAACTTGTTCCAGCCCATTCACAAGTGCTACAAGTTCACACTGGGTGGATGAAGCCCAGTCATGTAGCCTGCTGAGTGTCTCAGCCCCATGAACAAAGCTACCCCCACTTACAATGGTAACAGCAGCCCCAGCACGTCCAGTCTGTGTGTGAAGAGAACCGTCACAGTACACTTGGTCTTTGTCTTCCCCTGCCAGACTTGATATAAGTGTCATAAAGTCAACTTTGAGTTCATACGGTAGGAGGTCGGCCTTTTTGTGTCTAATGTAGTGAAGGCGATGTCTAGTGGTCTCTCCTTCCAGGGCGGCAGAGGTTCACTCCAGTCCCAGTCTCCTAAATGATGATCAGTCATTTGGTAGTTGACAGGTTTGCTGCAGTTATATGAGTCCAGTCCCTGCCAGTCAAATCTTCTAGCCTTAATAAATTTATGAGCTCTGATTTAGGTAGTGTGTCTCTCTTGTCTCTCAGTGCTCTGACTCCTATTAGTGTATTTATCTCCTTAATCCGATCTGGGATATAAGATAACCCTAATTCTAGTCTAAGATTAGATACTTTAACATTCTTTGGGCATGCTAGTATTAGTCTCATTGCTTCATTCTGTATTGTGTCAAGCTTGTTAAGTTTATCAGCAGGCAGACAAGAAAGAACTGGAGCGTGATAATCAATGACTGATCTTATATATGCAATATACATCATTTTTAAAACTGGAATAGAGGCCCCCAGACCCTTCCAAGACATCACTCTAAGAGGCCTAAGTCTTTTCATACATGTTGTCATGACCAAATCAAATTCAGCATTCTTTCCCCTAATATTCCCAACATATACCCCTAAATATTTAACAAAGTCAACTCTTTTCAGTGGACTCCCTTGCAAGTAAAACGTATTTACATAGTTGGATCCTTTTGTTATGAATTTAGTCTTTTCTGTTGATATAATTAAGCCTAGCTCATCACACATCTCTCCCAATAAATCTAGTGATTTTTGCATATCACGATGATTGTTGGCCTGAATTAAAATATCATCTGCATAACTGATGCAACTCACACCATTTGGGAATTTTAAACTTACTATTTTATTCATCAAAATATTGAATAGTGTAGGACTTAGTACCCCTCCCTGTGGGGTACCAAGTTCAAGCTCAAATGTGTTAGATTTCTTTCCTTGAAAAACAACATAAGCAGTTCTGTGGCAAAGATAGTCTTTAATCCAGCCAAGTAGTTTGCCTTTCACACCGAAATTCACCAACTCATTAAGTATTATATCATGATTAGCCACATCAAAGGCACCCTTTAAGTCTAGAAATAGTGAAAATTTACCATTGGAATTTGCAAGATATGATATAATACATGATGTTGTATGTCTGCCTGAAATGTAACCATTAAGATTTGGGCTTAATAAATGCCTAACTTTATACAACAACCTGTTTAGAATTATTCTTTCAAGTGTTTTACAGAAGCAAGACAATAAGGAAATAGGTCTCATGGCTGTCACAGAACTTGTCTTAGGGACAGGAACTATAACAGCTCTTTTCCATTCAGTGGGAATTTTACCAGTTTGGTAGCTAAGATTAAAGATACTGAGCAGTGGGTTGCCCTCTACTTCAGCCATGGCACTAAGAATGGGATAGGTTATGCCATCTTCACCTGGGGCACTAAATTTATTATTTTTCAAGGCTTTTTTAAGTTCAAATGAAGTTATTTCTTTACAAGTGTCATCCTGCAGTGCTATTGCTTGTTCAAGTTGTTGGCGAAAGAAGTGTAGCTTAGGTGTTAGTTTATTTTGTATCCTGAGAGGGAGGTTGGTGAACTTGGAAGCTGAGGCCCATTCATTCATGAGGGTTTGGGCATACTCTTGTGGATTAGGATGAGCTGAGGTTTGGTTTTAACACCTCTGGCTATGTTAATTTTTTTCCAAATGATAGCTAATGATGTGTCTTTGTCAATATTGTTCAGAAATTCTACCCAGTATTTTTCTCTAGCTCTAATTTTCGCCTGTCTTGCTCTTTCAGCACAGGTCTTTAACATATTTAGATTAATATCTGACCTATCATCCTTCCAGTACTGTTTTGCTACCTTGAGGAAATTTTCTGTAATTTGAACCTCTTTGTCATCTTTATACCATTTCTTCCAGAAGTTCTTATTACTATTACCAATACTTCTATTTTTAGTTTTGTGTTTATTCTTTGTTTTGGTTCTGTCTTGCTGTAACAGAAGTTGTTCAGTAAGTTTAGTTAGATCATTTAGAAGAGAGTTAATGGTGTAATTTTTTGGGTAAGCTTTAAACCAATTTTTCATATTCTCTATAAATTTCCCTTTATCTTTTATAGGTAGTTGTAACCTCTTCCTCCTGCCAGTAACCTGTCTTTTCTTAACATCAAGTGTTGTTAACAATGCTGAGTGATCAGAAAAAAGATTGATTTGTTGCACAGAACAGGTTCGATAAGGTTCATTGTACAAACAAACATAATCTAGTCTACCTCCTAGAATATGTGTTGGTTCAGGCTGACCTATTAATCTTAATTCATTACAGGAATTTACATAGTTATACCATCGACGTCCATTGGTATTAGTGAGATTATGGCTGTTAGGTGAGGACAAGGCCTCATGATTGGCGTTTAAGTCACCCATCATAAGAGTCTTCTCCTCATACAGGAAATCAGGAAAGTCATGTGGGTCCAAGCTATTACTTGGAACGTACAAATTTACTATATTAATTATGTAATTGTCTAGATGTATTTTTAGAGAAATATTTTCAGTGTTTAGACCAAAAGAACAATGAAATCTTTCCACAGGAATAGACTTTTTAACATATGTAACTAATCCTCTAGCAGAATTTTCAGTGCAACTGTGAACGTGTGGAATATAATCTCCGAGCCTAGGACAAAAAGATTCATTTACTCTAGTTTCCTGAAGACATATTATATCAACATCATGAGACAATGCAGAATACTGAAGATCTACAAACCGCTGATATATTCCATTAATGTTCCAACATAATATCTTAATACCTGTACCCACATCCTGTCTAGACCTATCCATTGTTCAATGCTGATTTGCCATTAAACTCTTCTACCATTCTTTGTAGATTTTCTGCTTGGGCTCTAGCTTTTACAACTTCAGCTAGGAGACGCTGGGCTAGTTCATCTGAGATAATATCTAGTGTACTGTTAATTAACTTAGCAGTGATGTTCTTTGGCAGTACAGCCTTACTCATTACCACCTTTCTGTCTAGTTTCTTTTCATCTGTTTTACTTTCTTCTCTAGTAATTATGACATTATCATTACTACACTCATTTTCAGTTTCTATTTCTTTTGGTGTTGTGTTTACATGTGTTTGATTGGTCAGTGCAAATTTATTTGAAACAAATGAAGCCACCTGAGTAACTAGCACACTTATCTGGTCCTGGAGCTCAGTCTGTTTCTTCTGTTGCTCATGCATAACTGACATCAGTTTAGCCATATTTTCTTGCATTATGTTGAACTGTTCTATTGTGGGAACGCAAGGCTGGATGCTGTTGGGTGTAACAGGTGTCTGCTGCTGGTCATCTGCCTGGTGGTTGTTCGTCGTTAGTGGTGGGGTGTTTAACTGTGGAGGGGTGGGGGGAGCAGCAGAAGCAGCAACAGCACCTCCCAGAGAGAGAGAGAGGGAGGGAGAGAGACTTCTGTAAGCAAGCAGTACAACCGGATGTGACATTTCCTTTCCGTCTGCGTTGTCATTACAGTACCGTTGCACTGCGTATCTGCAAGGAGGTTTGTGTATTGAATTATTTGGCTGCTTCTTGACGCTGCATCCTGTGAGGGGCACGTCACCCTTCTTCACGCACTCTACCTTGGCCCTCCACCTTATATTTAGTGTACAGTACTATCTGAACCGTCCAGCTCACATACTCGTACATTAATTTTTGAACCATTTACCAACAATACATTTTACTGTGTCACTTGTGAGTATTAGAAATTAAACTATGATTATTTAAAAATCCTTACGACAACACAGGGTCCTACCAACACCTGAGTTACCACAGTCACCCGACATGTTCGCACAAAAGTTCTGACAATGATTTCCTGGACACCAAAGTTCCCGGCGATTTCACTGGGCATAATATTATCCAGAATAAAGTTCTTTGCGGGACAAGTAAATATTTTTGCCGTTACTCAGTATGTTCAACTGAGACTGATTTCAAATACTGTACAGTACAGTAGTATTCATTTTTATCTCCGTTAACCAAGTTGGACGGAGGTTATGTAATTGCCCGTGTCTATTTTGGTACAAGATTTCTTAAAAAGTTGTTATCGAGTTTCAGTGCAGTCTGATGGACAGGTGGGCAGTGGGGCAAAATATATCAAATTTTATTGGTGTTGGCAAAGGTATGGGCACTCGGAGATTATGGGAGGGCAGAGTAAGACCGAATACAATTAACTGTTTATGTGAGACCGTAAAACTGTTCGTCCGGTAGGAATTACAGGACTATATCATAACTTAATTTGGCATTGTCGGAGCTATGCGCTCGCTGAGTGCTTTCTTCTTTACTAATATGAGTTTGAGAGAATAAAATCTGGTAAATTATTGATATGTTCTATAACGTTTTTATTTAACGTAGTAGCCTCCAGCACTTGCTAACTTCTCAAACCTTCAAGACGACAGGAGTGAGCATTTTTGTACGGTATACAGAAACATGGATTACCTCGAGTTTATATAGTCCAAGGAGACACTGAAAAAGTGACAGATTTGTTAGTCTTCTTGATGGTGGTAAACGAGTGTTATTTGCATAGTGTCGTGGTCTGTGTTGGGACGAATTCAACAGTGGAGTGTTTGGGAGAGAAATACAGAACATCATGTGTTAGGTTTCCTTCTACTGCCAGAACAAATAATGCCACTTTGTTCTGGCAATGGAACTTGTTCTGACACTGTCAGGTTTGAGTGCTATCGCCGTAGATCTTCTCGAACCAAGAACCACTGTGTAGGAGCCAACGCCCCGCCATGGCAGGGCGACAAGAAAGCAACCAGCAAAGGCGCCAGTCCCCGACCCTTACTGACCCCGGGACTGATGAGATCATGGCCATTGCCTCCCATCCACCCACCTCTGACCGCCACACTGCCGTAGTACACGACACACGGCCACCCACCACGCCCCCTCCTGCGGTACACGCCCACACTGACTAGACGGTGGCCTCGCTGTCACCTCACCGACATCCTGGTGCTATCACTCAACCCAGACAACAGGCCCGCCGCAGTGTGCAAGGCATTTATAATCCATATATATACTCGTTCAGATATTATACGCACAGTATCGGGTTGTTAGCCCTGGTGGGTTCAGTTTGTCTCGGGTTAGAGCACAGAGGTTTTCTATCATGTAAAGTCTGCTAGGAAAGTAGGTCCTCTTACGGATTAAATGATATGAAGTACGTACATTAGCCTTACCTGAGGCTCCTACATCGCCTTTGGAAAATGGTACTATGGACTGGGTGCTTTATTTATTTATTTATTTATTTATTTATTATTCTATTTATTAATTCATTGTTTTATTTATTTCTTTTTGCTCTCACCAGACGATTCAATGAGCTCAGGAAAGACCTCTCATATTTTAAGTGATAAACACAGTCTCCCAGTCTCTGCTGAGTTCTTAAGTAGGATGACGCCCTCAAGTGGTGGCACCGGACATCTCCACTCAACATTAACGCAGTACAGAAATAACTCTGAAATCCATATCTCCCGAAAGAAGGATGGTGAACGGCATGAAAAGGGCAACCTGAACCTGCAGTCTACCGAGTTTACTCCCGGATGAGCCTTGGACCATAGCAATAACATATTTTCTTATTATTGCCTTTTGTGTCATGACTATACCCTGCTGTAGAGGCGATGTGGTATTCCGTCACCGTACCTGACACTCACTGTACAGTACTTTCTCCTGCTGTGTTACGCATAGTGAAGCGTGGCATAGTGAGACACCTTAAGAGAGTAGTATGCACAACCTTTAGTACGTGGCATATGTATTTATTTCATTTCAGTGCAGTCACCCATAACATCAATTTATTTTCATCCAGCACACTTACATAAGATTCCTGGTGTCGTATTTATGAAGGCTCTTAACCAATTCCTAAGGTAAATGAATCTCCATAAAACTTAACTATTATCACAGTTCATATTAGTCACTTTCATATTTGCTCTAACTTTATTCTGAGGTGTTTGATGTTTTTATGAATGACAACAAACGTATACACAACCAATCTTATCCACAACACCAGCGTAGAGGATTTTATCAATACGGCCCCTTATTTCACTGATTTGACTGACTTAAAGCTCTAACAATGACGTATTTTTGTGGTTTATGCTTGATGCTACTTGAAGATTTTACTCAGTTTGGGAAGCCACCTAAGAGTAAAGGGATACGAAGAAGGCTGCACCTAGCACTTTAGTTCACAAATTTTCAATCTAACTGAATCCAATCGTCAGGTCGGAAAAATAAAACTGACGTCCTATTGGCTAAACTCTTTCAGTCCTGTTACATTTTTTTATTTATTTTTTATTTTTTTTTATTCTACATGCAGACGACGACGTACAAAAGGTCCCTCGTGCTGAACCGTCAGTGTAGGCTGTATCTTTCTCCTTCGGTTAAAAAATTCTCACCCAAACAGAATAAAAAAGACGCTGGGGGTAGCACACACACACACACACACACACACACACACACACACACACACACACACCATCAAACTGAGAGAGAGAAAACAATTTCCTGAAGCTGTGTCCCAGGAAACTGTTGAAACTGTTCGGGTACGGTACCACGCATCTCTCTCACTAGGAAGACGTATTTGTCTCTCATTCTTGCCACCCTCGGACAATTTCATTAAGTTTAGGGATATGTGTTGCGGTGAGGGAGTTAATGAAGGCTATAATTATCTAACCCTTTCAGTTAGAAAAGCCTATCGAAAGGTGAATAAAAATCTCATGGAATGGTGAGAGGAAAAATAAAAGTATGTGTCACCGGCTCAAAGGGAATATCTGGTCGACTTTATTGTGACCTAACCTCTCCAGCACGAAGACGTCTTTTTCCAGCTCCATGGAGTGGGCAAAGCAGTGTATTTTTCTATGTTGGAAGAGGAAAAGGAGGAGAAGGTTCTTAGAAAACGTGTTTGCTGACAACCGGGAGCGACAGGGAGCTCCTTAGCAAACGAAATTTTGGAAGATGGTAGGCCTCCCCTGCGACCAAGTCTTAGGCAGGATGAGGAGGGGGGAGGATTTTAGTTAATGCCGGTATGCGCGGCCATGGTTTTCACTTAGGGATACGAAATTTTAAACAATGATACGCCTCCACCCAGACCAGGTTTTAGGCAAGGTGAGAACCCCCTGCCACCACAAGGAAGGGGGAAGATGAAAAGAACTATTTTTTTTTTTTTTTTTTTTTTTTTTTTTTTTTTTTTTTTACCCTAGGATCACGAAATTTTGCACAGTGGTGGACTCTCACCCAGACCAAAGTTTAGGCTCAGTGGGAGCCCTGATAGTAAGCTCCAAGGGGGGAGCGAACCCCGGGGTCCCAGGCAATGCCGTCATGTACTGCCATAGTTTTTCTTTTTTTCTTTTTTACCTTTTTTTTTATGTACTCAGGAACACAAAATTTTGCAAAGTGGTAATCTCCACCCAGAACTAGATTTAGACAAGGTGGAACTACCGAGGGCTGCCTCCCTACGGAGAGGCGGCTACTGGGTGTCTCCTGCTGTGGAGTAGGGCTGTACAGATTTGCTGTGCTAGTTTTATTATATTCTTCCTATCGCCAAGCGATATTGTTTGGTTTTAGATTTTTAAAAGTCAAGATGGAACATTATAGATGGTGACAGAAATCATGCATATAGTGCAGGAACTGTGTACCGTTCAGCTTATTTTGCTGCCCTGTGCAGCCTCCTCTTCTTGATTTCTAAGTATATCGATCAGACACGGATTTGGGCGGGGGGGAGGGGCCGGGCGGAAGGAGGACGTGGGGTGGCGTACGCTCCCCTATTTTCGACGGACCAATGATTACTTATGACAGAAGAACAGTGTTACATGCCAAAATCTATTCAATAATTATCTTATTGCACTTGCATTCGCCTATATTATTGTACTGTATGACAAAATAAGTAAAATGATAGTGATTTTTGGTCTCTTTACTGCTTAAAGTCATTTACAGTAGTAATTATTCCTCTAGGAATCACACACCTCTCCCTTCCAAGGTGGTGGATCCGGCCCTGCCCATCCATTACATTTGCTTCCCCGCATCCAAAACAACATAACTGCTGCATTACAGTATTTTTACCTGCGACAGCAGAGTAACATGCTGACTTACGCCGGTGCTGTCTTCCAAAATATCAAAACGTTTTAAAATGCGGAGGAAGTGGCAAATCAGTTATATAGCTAGGAATGGAACTTTGACATTTTCTCTGTAAATCACTTGGATTTAAAAACGGAAAACAGCGTGTGAAAAGGACAACATATAACTAGAACTTTCATTCATAAAAACGTACGTAAAGTCTTTCAAGTGCTCATGTTTTTTTTTGGGGGGGGGCGTGCAGTGAAGAGTAACCCAATGCCACGAATATACAACCTTAACAGATTACGATAAATGATGTAGATTTCAGAAGGCAATTAAGTAAAGCTGAAGGCAACATAATTATCCATGTATCTTGGGACGTAGTCGTAAGGATCATAGCCAATTTTTACGATGCACACGTTTCCATAGCATTAATTTACTATCAGGAATAATATTGTGTGGCACTTCTCACTGTAATAATCAATTTTCATTTTATTATTCACTTTAATATTCATTCTGATTGGTTGTCAAGTGTTTAGTAGCTGTCTGAGAGAAGATGTAAAACAATCTCATACACAGTTTAGCCTCAAGGAAGTTTATGAATACCATCCCTGCTGCTTCGGTAAGTATGCAAACCAGGCAAGGGATTCACAAAAATATTTAAGATCGATTTCTTGTCGTAATTTACATTTATTTTTCAATAGAAAAAACAAGGAAAAAGGGAAACATTCTGTACTCGCCTTTCGTTGCTCATCCTGCTGGAGACAAATATATAACCTACGATAAAATTTCTCTCGTAACTAAGATATTGGTTTGTGTTTGAGATGTATTAGACGTGGAAAAACTATGCACTTTCCTTTTCTTGACATTCCTGTAAGAACAAATCATGGTTACGACAGCAGTTAATCGTAATATCTCTCGTGAACTGGCTTCTGAGATTTACGGACAAGGAGGTTGATGACCACACCCTGCAAAAGAGGTGCAATTGCGAGTCAAAGGATATGTTCTGGCCAATTACGAAGTCAGTTTTTGAAAGGGTATAGTGTTCATGATTAACTCTTCCCACTTTAATCTGGTCTAGAATTGCCATCCCTCCAGTAAGACTGCTGAGTTGTAACAAAAGATTATCATTAGAATATCATGCTACTCACGAAAAGGTGTTACGGAAAGAATGTAGTGACTCAGCGTTGCCTTGTGCTACTGTGCTCCGGGAAATAAGCTGCTAAAGAACGAAGATCTCCACCAGTTTAAGGCATAAGAACCTTAACATTTATGCCACTAGAAAAAGAAGGTTATTAATAAAGTGTTTTTTGAAGTTTTTCGCTGGTAACTGGCAACACGGTGAATAGGTGTAATCAAAACCTCTAATAATACATGTACAATTTATTAATACGACAGGTTCTTGCCTACTGAGAGCGAAAGTCTGCATTCCAACGGTGTTAAGGCGTTCAGCCAACCTTAAATAGTGCCCAGTAACCATCCAGCCTACAATGTATTGAAAAAAAAAAAAAGTTTGATTGGGCATTTTGAGCACAAGTTAATCGTTGCGGAATATTGTCACACACAAACGTACACACACACACACACACACACACACACACACACACACACACACACACGCACATAGATAGATAGATAGATAGATATAATATATATATGTATATATATCAATATCTATATCTATCTATCTATCTATCTATCTATATTTATATATCTATCTATCTATATCTATCTATCTATCTATTGCCAGACGCCTCAATCCCGTTTGGGGTGGCCACAAACAAATCGCCTCCAAGTCGCCCTGTCCCCCGCCATTTCACTGCCCTGCTCCCAACTCACACCCCCCTCTCTCATATACCTCTCCACCCCATCCCTCCATCTCATCCTCGGCCTCCCCCTCCCCCTCCCACTTCCCCCATCCACCTCACTCACATACACTCTCTTCGTCAGTCTTTCACCCTCCATCCTCTCCACATGGCCAAACCACCTCAGTGTGTTCCTCATAACGCTTCCTATCACATCCACATCAACACCACAACGCTCCTTTACATCCTCATTCGTCAGCCTGTCTCTCCATGTGACTCCACAGGCTCCTCTTAAATAACTCATTTCCACTGCTGTCACTCTTGACTTGTGTCCTTCCAACAACGTCCAAGCTTCACTTCCGTACGTTAGAGTAGGTATCACAATACTGTCATGTAGTAACTTTTTCACTTCCATGCTCACTTCCCTGTTTCTTATCACTGCTTTCAAAGAACCAGCAACCTTTCTTCCCTGCTGTACCCTTTCAAGCACTTCACCCTCCAAACCTCCATCCTTACTCATCACACTACCCAAGTACTTAAACGTACTCACATTTTCCAATTCCTCACCATCCAACCTCGCTGTACATTCACTGACTTCACCTCTCTCAAAGACCATCACTTTACTCTTCCCTACATTCACCTTTAGATTCCGTTTCTTACACACTCTCTCAAACTCATCCACCAAGCCTTGCAGCTCCCCTTCGTCTTCACTCAACAACACAGTATCATCTGCAAACAACAGTACAGGGAGTTTCCAAACACTATCCTCTCTCACCAGGGCCACTCCAACATCCACTACCCTACCTTGTACCTCTTTTATTACCCCATCCATGTACAGATTGAACAACCATGGAGACATGACACATCCCTGTTTCAAACCAACTTTCAAAGAGAAAAATTCACTTAGTTCACCATCCACACTCACTGCAGCCTTCGCACCATCGTACATACTCTTCACAGCATTAGACAACTTCCCATCTACTCCATATATTCTTAACACTTTCCACAATCCTTGTCTATCCACCCTGTCATATGCTTTCTCCAAATCCATGAAAGCCGCATACAACTTCTTTCCCTTCTCTAGAAACTTTTCCACTAAAGATCTAAGAATGAATATCTGATCTGCACAACCTCTTCCCTTTCTAAAGCCTCCCTATTCTTCTCCAACTAATTTCTCTGTTCTTTCTCTAACTCTGTCAATAAGTATCCTACCATACACTTTTCCTATTATACTAAGAAGACAAATGCCCCTATGATTACCACACACTTCTTTTTCCCTTTTTCCTTTGTACAAGGGAATAATTATACCTGACTTCCAATCCTCCGGGACTCTAGCTTCCTCCCAGGCCAATCTGCACATCTTCCACATCCATTCTACTACTATCTCTCCCCCATGCTTCAGCATTTCACCACACACTCCATCAATTCCTGGGGCTTTCCCCGATTTAACTTTCTTCATTGCTTCCACAACTTCTATCCTACTGATTTCTTCCTGTCTTCTCACCTCCCTCCTTCTCCCAGCCATTCCCCAGCCACTTATACTCGCATTACTTCCATCCTCTACGTTCAACAATTCCTTAAAGTGTTCTCTCCATCTGCTCACTTTTTCTCCCTTCTCCACTAATAATCTACCATTTTTATCTTTCACTCCTCTGCTAACTTCACTTCCACCCTGTCTTACTCTTTTCACCTCTCTCCAGAACATTTTCTTACAGTCCCTCCACTTTACACTCAAATTCCTTCCAAATTCCTCATCCACTCTCTTCTTACTCTCTCTCACTAATCTTTTCACCTCTCTCTTTCTTTCTACATATAACTCTCTCTTCCGCCTCTCAGCTTCTTCCACGCCCCTATTTCTCATCCATTCATTGTATGCTTTCTTCTTTTGTGCCACAGCCTGTTTCACCTCTTCAGTCCACCACGCTGTTCCTTGCACCCCCCTCCGTCTTCTCTTCCTTCCACACACCACATCACATGCTGCACATATTTCTTCTGTAAATATCCTACACACACCTTCCACATCTCCCATCTGCTCTAATTCATATTTGCCCAATCGTTCCTCCACTTCTCTCTTATACTCTGCCTTTTTCTCATCCTCTTGTAACCTTTCCACTCTCCTTGCAACTACTCCTTCCTCTCGTCTTTCCCTTATTCTATTCCTCCATCTTACTTGAATTTTAATTCTGGCCATCACCAAGTATTGGTCAGAAAGTCCACTCCCCCAACCTCTATAAACTCTTGCATCCATTACACATCTTCGCATCCTTTCATCCACACACACATAATCAATCTATCTATCTATCTATCTATCTATCTATCTATCTATATATATATATATATATATATATATATATATATATATATATATATATATATATATATATATATTTCATTTAAATAGAATCACCGTACCCTGGTATGTAGGTTGCAACATATGAATAAACAATACTTTCAAGCAGAAGGACGATCCTCAAAGAAACTTGGATTATTGTACAGAGTTCGTAGCTTCTTCACTGACGAGCAGTTAGCTATAGTTTATAAGTCACGTGTGCTCTCAGCTGGAATATTGCTCACCCTTGTGGAGTGGATGTGGAGAGGTTGCACTAACACAACTAGACAAAACTGAGAACAAGAAAACAAGAAACAAGAAAAAGGTACAGTGAAGGCCATTATATAAAGGACCAACACCATTAAGTTTATCTGGAAAAGTAAAATTGAATATGTGACAAGCATTAATAGAAGAAATATCTGAATGAGAATCGCACAAATTTTAAGCCCAGCACTAACAAGCTCGCCTTTTTACGAGGTCCCCATTTTATGACGTTATCCTGCTAGAGATAAGATGCTTCAACTACAGATAAGTATAATAACTAAATAAGGAAGAAATTAATCACAAAGCGGTAACAGATTAAACGA
Organism: Coenobita brevimanus; assembly: GCF_032717465.1. NCBI lineage: Eukaryota > Metazoa > Arthropoda > Malacostraca > Decapoda > Coenobitidae > Coenobita > Coenobita brevimanus. The sequence goes on from NC_137063.1 coordinate 11,571,119, forward strand.
AATCCAGAATGACTGATTACGAGAAGACGGTATCCTGAAAATTTTAGAAGACAGCTGTAGCGCAGTGAAAAATTGGCCTGAAAGGACACTGAATCTATCTTATCGTCCTCTCTTGACTGATGATTCGAAAAATATGACTGTTCAGGAGACTTTAAGATGCTATTCAGATGTGACAGCATCAAGAAACAGAGATGAAACAGTGAAATAAAGTAAACGGCGATGTCGGAACACTCCCGGCCAGTGATGCTATTTGAATAAACTGGGAATTAGAATAAGCAGAACCATACCATTATGAGTTACACAGTATTACTTGCACTGTACTTTTGTGGCTAACTGAATGGAAATGAGATCACTTTCTTTTGCCAATACCACAGTGTATTACACAAAATAACTCCAGGGAAATATGATGACTGATGAACTTCCTGAAATCTCTGGCGTCTTTCCTCCTGGCATGATGATCACACAGACCCAGGAATGTGTGAAAGAGCGGGGTCGTCAATGTTGGACTTAAAATCGGTGCTATTCTCTTCCAGGTAACTATTTGATTGGTAATTATCACCTTTCCCAGTTCGAGTCGTCATTTGAGGTTAATGTTCACCTGCTACTGTTACTTATACCTGCAGAGCATGAGATATAAAATGAAAGCACGACGAGCTTCCTGTTGAGCGAAATCTCTTCCTGAGAGCCACGCAACGGTAACACTGAAACTCAAGTAGGCTTCAAATGCAAGATCTAGATGAATTCACCATCGTCATGGCAGCTGCCTGACTGCTTGTCAGTGCATAGGCTATATACCCACCTTAATCGTAACTTTTTTTTTTTTTTTTTTTTTAATAAACTTTTGTCCGGTAGACGGTCGAGGGGGTCATGGGTCGTGGGGACTTTAACAACTATCTCTCTCACATTCCAGACTGAAATATCTGCCATACTCCGTCCACTGGAGCGAGCAATTATAACCACAACTGACACTGTCACGGTGGATGATTCTTTTCACCTTTGTGAGTGTAACGCCTACTGTCATACTGGTAATAGATTACAATTTTAGGCACAACCATTTTCACTAAGGATACCAGAGCTCATTTCATTTTATTTCTATTTCATCTTGACCTTCACATACATAATAGAGCAAATAAACTGGTTAAAATGACATCCCACAGAGAGAGACTGAAAACAGTCATACCCAAAGAATAGCAACAAAACTCCAACTCAGTAGTGAAACCGACACCATTCTTTCCACTTATCATCGTTATATCATTCGAGATGACGCTGACACATGTGATGCTAATCAGAACTTGTCTGCAAACCCTTTGATGTTATTGAGCCAAGGTTGAAAATAGGTTGTAAAGAACTCTGGATTAAAATGTGAAAAGAAAAGAAAAGAAAAATGGCACGTCACTGTAGACTACAAGTTCGTAATCTCGGGTAAATTACCCCAAGTCATCTTTTATGTAAAGGTAACGAAAGATAAAAAAATATATCATTATCGTAACCCAGTTCCCTGTATGTGATAGGGTTAACAGACCTCAAGTGGGGCACTTCCATCTACTGTATTAATGCGGACATGACTCAGGTTAGGGAAACCACCGATTCAATCTCCCCTTTCCTGTTTTGAGTTATAAGGAAGCTTTGCTTGTAACACAAGCACTAGGTGCTAGGATCACTACATCTCTATGACAGGAAGGAGAACTATATTTATGCAAATACTCTAGTTTATCATCACTGCTAATTGTTATTAAAAGTCACGCATGTTTTGGAATGCTTAAACTCAGCTGGGTAGATTACCTCTCAGAAAGCCAGCCTTCAGTAAAAAAAGAAAAAAAAAATGCTATCCATGTGGGTGACGGGTTAGGGTCGATGAGGATAAAAGGAATAGCAAAAAAAATGGAAACTGTAATAGACATCACATGTAAACGACTCTCATGCAGTGTGACATTAGCTACTGTACTTCCGTTCATCAGATGCCGCATTTATAAACCATCCTTACTCAAGTTGTATATAAAAGGTAAAAGTAAACGTGGGAGTAGACGCCATGATGGGCTCAGCTGCAACGCTCATCTCCGTAACTTCGGCTTGAGAGCCTGTGGTCGGTTACTCATCCACTGTTCTGAGATACAAGGTCACTACATCATCCAGATTACCACATTTACCTACCATAGGTGATACGCTACTCAATTTACCTACCAGCCCACAAAGGATAGATTGGAAACTAAGCCGACTGGCTCGTGTTGCTCGCACAGTAATTCGGACCCTGGCTGTGTCTGGCTGACGGTTAATAATGCTAACCACTCGGTAACCATGAGTTGCGGATAAGGTTGTTTATGTGCTCGTATCCATTCACCTTCACACATACACCTACCGAACACTGTGCAATCAGCTTAGAATTAATATTAGAATGATGCAGTACGAAATGATCTGTAAAAATAGTTTACTCTTATGGAGACCCAATCCATCCATCCACCCATTATCCAATCCTATGTTGCCCCATGAGAAGAGTAGGAGCCCGTGGCTAGACAAGTTGGTCCTTACCTTTAAGATGAGGGCGACCAGCCTCACTCATCCCTGAGTGACATTACGTCGTGAGCACTAAACCCCAACCACCACTTGGATATAATCCTACACAGGCTCAATCCGACTGGAGCACTTTAGTTACCCACTGAACCACCAGGAGCCATAGTTTGGTTATATGGTTACCACCCAGCGTAGTAAATGGTTTCCTGGTGTACAGAAAGCCATTTGGCTTGTCACTCACTGTAGAGTCACCCACTGGCAGAGGGAAGAGGAAAGAATGAAGGAATGACAGATAGACGAGGAAGGAATGAAGAGAGGAAAGGGCAGACACCCAAAACAGCACTACATCGAGTGAATGGATTGTGAGCGCCCCCATCTACCACCAAGATTATCATGAAAATTAGTTAAGATCCTTGTATAAATACGGTACTGTGATCCTTCCTCCACCTCCTCCCACCCGTGTCATCTCCTAACTCCAGGTGTCGCGACCAGTCGTTGCTAAGGTATACCCCTGTCACCCTCACAGTCACACTCAGGCCATATATATATATATATATATATATATATATATATATATATATATATATATATATATATATATATATATATATATATATATATATATATATATATAAAGTTATTTCCTGTGAAATACAAACTATTAAGCTAAATGATGGCTGGCCATCAAATTTATTAGATATTCAGTATTCACAAACAGTACTTCCGAACGTCGTATCTGTTTGTGATTATGTTTGGTAAATTGTTGACTCGGCAGAAATTGCATCATGTACAATCTGTACAAAAAACACTCCAAACAAGAATTCTACAAGTGTCCTTCGTATACGAAATGCAGTTCATCTAATGTCTTCCACACTGTGATAATATCAACACACCTCTTTTTCTTATTACAAGTCGAGTTCTAACTATTCATCGCTTTTTTTTAGAGCCTTATTGCTAAATGCCCAATTCAATTGTACATTACTGATCATCCCACTGATAATCATTTTGCTCGTTAGAACAAAATTCACATGATAAACATAATACTGTACTTTTGAATACATGTAGAGAGAAATAATTCACTTTTACTCCATTGTAGTTTTAAGGTTCCTGCATACAGAAACACTCACTTTATTCCCTTTGAAAAGATACAGTCCCTCAAACATTACTCACTCTCACCTTCTCTGCATGATGCAAACAGTATGTCTCAGTAAGGATCTCTGACTGGTTAATATACTTTGCGTTAAGTATTCTATACTCTGTTTAGATATTCTTTCGAGCTTTTAAAAAACTGTTAAATTAAATCACGATGTTATTAAGCCAGACTTGGTAAGATATTTCAAAATACTTCTTACCCCATCGACCAGAACCCATTGCTTTACCGTGGGGTTCGTGGATACGTCGACCACATGTTGCCAGGACACAAAGTTAATCAAAGGCCGCTCAATTCAGGGTTTTATTCCTTCCAGGCAAAGCTGAGGTACACTCGGGTCAGAAATGATCTTTACACCGGTGACCCCTACATGCGTGTGTGAACGAAATGTAGCCTATTTTACCGTATATAATTCCTGGCCGTATGGCTGGTAGGCCTGAGTGAGATACGGACACATGCAGGTACCAGTGAGATATATATATGACAGTATCGATGTATAAGATTGTAGATGTTCATTGGCGTTAGTGTAAAGATCATTTTTGATCCGAGTGTACACAAGCCGACATGTCGTAAAAGTACCCCCGCTAATACCAGTACACCAGTCCTGTATGGGGCAGCCCTAGCATGTATTCAGTATGGACGGTGGGTGTTAACGCCGAAGTGGTGACATGTGGAGGTGTAGGAGGACTACTGGGCCTTGGGATAGGCAACTGCCCCTGAGAAATAGGCCCTGAAGCCTTTGCCCATAGTCGGCCACATAAAAAAAAAAAAAAAGCAAAACTGTGGTTTCTCGCTCTCCCCCCCCCCTCTCTCTCTCTCTCTCTCTCTCTCTCTCTCTCTCAAATAAATAAATATACAGATACACATTGCATCTAACAAAGTCAAACCTACGCCTGCTGTCTGTATCGCTCTACTGTCCTGGCTTACTGGTATTTACAAAACAGTTCAAATACTCATATAATCAGATATACCTTTAAAGGGTGAAACGAACACATCGATACTATAATAAACAAGAAATAGCCCTCAAAGTGTGCAACACCCGCGCCACCAACTGGTCCAAGAGCTGAATATTTGACCGTGCTTTGTGACCTTGACTTTTGACAGATTACTCTCATATCGAATATATAACTTAATTCTTTTCCAACCCGTAACCTTTCCACCAACCTTGGTTCAAATCAGATGAAAACAGTATGATTTGGCTTTACGAGTGACCTTGACCTTTAACCTTTTCCTATGACCTTTGCTTTTGAATGACTGTTTTCAAAATTAAATCTTTAGTCTTGTTTTAACTTGAACTCTTCCACAAAATTTGGTCGACACTGGCTAAAAACTGTTGAAATTGACCCCTGTCATGTTACCTTGGCCTTCGACCTGTTGCTATAGAAAACAGTGATCAATTTCTTGGGTGATCTTCAACTCATCCACCAACTTTGCTTCATATCAGATCAAAATTTCTTTATTTATTTTATTCACACACAGACTCACGGGTCGAACTTTCATCTTGCCCTGCGTCTTTAACCGATCTAGAAATTGAATCCCTTTGTTCTTGCCTGACCCATAACACTTCCACCAAGATCAGTTCAAATCACATAAAAATTGAGCGAGCTACTTTGCCCTGTAGCCTTGACCCCCGACTCATTATTCTCAAAATCGAGCTCGTTTTATACTGGCTTTATCACCAACTGTTTCGCCAAGTTTGTTCTAAATAGGATACAAACTCAAGTTGATGTTGTTAGGTAATACTTAGATGTAACCCTGTACATTGATCTTTCACCTGTTGTTCCCCAAAGCAACTGGTTTACTCAATGGCTGACTCTCAACTGTTCCAAAGTTTGGCTAAAATCGGTTAAAAACTGATTTATCTTGATAAAACACACACACACACACACACACACACACACACACACACACACACACACACACACACACACACACACCGATCAAAGGATATTATACGTTCTTGCCTCGCGAGCGTGGGTGTAAAAATCGTTGTCGCATGTGTAATTTCATTGCATTTCTTCATACCTTTCAGAAAAAGCAGTATATGTGCCAAGGTTTTTACGAACATACTTTACGAATCCATTCACACTTTCATTTATAATTATTGTACTCGTGAGCATAAATTGGAGGATGACGTTGCGCTTGACGCAAATTATATCTTTTTTCGGTAAGAGGTGTTAATAACTGGAGTGGAGACTAATATTAACCTCTTCCTTCCAATGACTTGCCATAAATATTATCTTGGCATCAGCAGATGATCAAATTAACTTTGGAGATTTTTCGAACTGGAGGGGTTGGGATACATTAACCCTTTCACTAATATGGCGCTCTTGTAAACTGAATAACATCGTCAACCGCAGCATGAATGAAAGATGTATAACGTCAACGGATTGAAAGGGTTAAAAGAAAACTAACAGCAGTCGATCAAGGCAGTAATGTCGAGGCAAACAGGAAACTGCTGACGGGTAGTCCTGGGCCTCCTGGCTGACTAGGTAACAAGATCTCAACTCTTGGTGGTCACCTTTACTGATTTATTTTTTTATTTTTTTAGATTAGTCCAACATCCTTACCAATAATTTATAGCCACATTGATCTGCATAATCAGTAAGCATACAAAATACATGAATTTAAAAATGTAGACCAAAATGGCACTAGTTTCATATACCTTACGTCTTACAGGAAAATGAAAAAATAAACATCCTTACCAGCGTCTCCTTTCCAAGCAATGATCCCTACGAATAGCCCTGAGTCATTATTTGCTTCACTTTCCACTAACATCTTGGCGAGTGGCATTTCCTTCTTATTGCATTACTGTACTGTAGAACATCGCCTCTCCACATCTAGGCTTTGTGTTTCCTCACCATGATCCAGCTGTCCGGTGTTTCACCATGATCCAGCTGTCCTGCGTTTCACCATGATCCAGCTGTCCGGTGTTACCGACATCAGCCTCTTTTCTGTATACTCCTATATTTTATGCTCACCCACCTCTGAAAGATGGCTGTTTCACTTACCTATGCAAAGTGTAACAACTTACTACTGTATTTCCTAATTCGAATTTTCTGGAATGACTGCTACCAGGCTGTGGGTATCTTGCCATGCTCATTAAGTCTTCATGTTTGTCCTTAAACCAAGTCTACTAATTATGCAAAATTTCTCAGATTATCTCCCTCGCATCAATAATGGAACACAGTTGTGTCATCTACCCTATTATATCTCTGTAGTTTCTGTTAGAGATATAGATGTTAACTTTCGTTGATGGTTCTTTTTTCCATTCACCACTGCGCCTGGAGAACAGTCCTATATCTTTTTTGTCCTTAACCCTTCACTCCGAGAGCGAATATTATACTCTTCTTTCCATCAGACGGTGTTATTCTTAGAAGAGACGCATTCCAGTGAAGGGGCTAATGAAGGCTGTATCTCACGCCTCCAGTTCAAAAGGACTTTCCTAAGCTGAGTAATACCATCTGGAAATAAAAATAAAATGTAGAACACGTCATCTAAGTGAAGGTTATAAATAGCTTTTACAGCTCCCAACCCATGTGCTTAACCACAGTTTGGTGACGCCCGGCATACTGTACATGGCCTGATTCTCAGTGCTAATCACTATGACCTGGTTGTCAGTGCTAATCATCCTTTCCTCTGCTCGTCTTTTTCTTCTCTGGGTTCCCCCGATCACAGTTTGATATTAATTTTTCCTTTTATACCATTATGCTGTTCTGTCACTCCAAAAAAACCTCTGGATCATCCCAAGATGCAACGTTTGTGACACTATGACGGTGGAGAGTGGGAGGCCGCGAGCCGGTACTTAGACTTTATATGAAATAAGCATTGCTTCCACAGCTGAGAACAGTTTGGTTGTGTATCACGATTTACACAGGTTATCTTCGTCAAGGAGGCTAACATTTCATCTCTCTCTCTCTCTCTCTCTCTCTTTGCCATACATTTCCTGTTACTGTTTCCAACAGGATGGATTTCAAAAGGTATCATCGGCAACTAAACCCTGAATCATTTGCATATTACATTTCTTCGTATTATCAAGAAAAGATCTTCGACCATTCTAAATCCAGTTATCTTTCACATTCTAGCCTTTACCAGTTCGTTAGGTACCATGATTAAAAACTTACGAAGCTTTGTCTGCCCTTTCACCATGTTCTGCTCGGGCGGCTCTGCTCTTTTTTTTTTTTTTTTTTTTTTTTTTAGTGCAAGAGAAAAGGAACCAAAGGGCTGGAGCCCGAAAGACTATTTCCTCCAGGAAAAAAACAGAAATAAGATGACAGAGAGCTAAATTCAAGATCCGTTCATATTGAGATGCCTGGACACACTGCGTTTGAAAGACTGGAGATCATGGGCAGGGCAATAGGAAATACAGACAGATGAAGACTGTTTCAAAGCTGGCCTATTGCATACGTCAAGGGCGTAGAGTATCGGTTATCTCTAGCATTTGAGAGCTGGACAGAAAAGGGATGAGAGGTTGTTGCTAGACGGGTGCAACGCATCCTCCACAGTGGTGGAGGAATGCAAGCAGACAGTTCAGAGGAGCAATGACCACTGAAGAAGCGACAGAAAAGAGATAAAGATGCAACAGTGTGGCGATGAGACGGAAGGGAACCAGTAAGAGGAGGAAAGTTAATGAGACGAGAAGCCTTTGACTCTACCTTGTTGAGACGAGCTGTATGTGGGGAGTCTGCCCACACATGAGAGCTATACTCTACACAGGGGCGAATAATGCCCGTGTATAAAGTCAATAACTGTGCAGGGGTAAAGAAGGTACGGAGTCATTTTAGCATACTTAAGCTCATGGAAGCAGATATCTCAAGAGAAGTAATATGATCTTTCCAAAATAAATTGAAAGAGAAAGAAACCCAAAATATGTTTAAAGATGGTGCAGGATTGAGTTGGATTTTTTTTTTTTTTATAAATAAAGGATACTCCTGCGGAAGATTTTGTCCAGCTGAAAGATGTAAGAACTGACTTTATGATGCATTATACACAACATGATTACTTTTACCCCAGAGATATGAGTCAAGTCAGACATTAAGTGTGCCATAGCCTCATCCCTTGTTTGCTGAAGTAACTGCTGAGATGGAGGGTGCGAGGAGAGAATGGAAAGGTGAAGGGTGGAATCACTAGCATATGATTGGTTAGGGTTAGATGTACAACTTAGGTCACTGATGAATAGAAGGAAGAGAGTTGGTGATACGACTGAGCCCTGAGAAACACAACTATTGATAGCTCTAGGAGAAGAACGGTGGCCGTCTACAACAGAAGCTATTGAACGACCATAAAGGAAACTAGAGATGAAGGCACAGATGGAAGGACAGAAATCATAAGGGGTCAGTTTGGAAAATTAAAATTTATGCCAGACTCGATCGAAAGCCTTTGATATGTCAATTGCAATAGCAAGGCTTTCGTCAAAGTCCCGAAAGAATGATGACAAGGAGCCTGAAAGGCAGGTGAGAAGATCGCCAGTGGAACGTCCCTGACGGAACCCATACTGACAATAGGAAAGAGGGTTGTGATAGGAGAGGTCCACACTATAGGAGGGAACGTGGTGGTCGGAGCGAGTTCAATGATGTTCCTCACTGAAAAGACTGTTTCCAAACATCACCATACTACCCAGGTCCTTAAATGCACTCACATTTTCCATTTCCTCATCCTCCAACCTCACTGTACATTCAGTGACTTCATTTCTCTTGAAGACCATAACTTTACTCTTCCCTGTATTCACCTTTAGAGTCCTTTCCTTACACACACTCCCAAACTCATTCACTAAGTCTTGCAGTTCCCCTTCGTCTTCATTTAACAATACAGTATCATCTGCAAACAACAGTACAGGGAGTTTCCAAACAGTGCCCTCTCTCACTAGGGCCGCTTCAACATTCACTGCCCTACCTTGTATCTCTTTTATTACCCCATCCATATACAGATTTAACAATCATGAAGACATGACACATCCCTGTTTCAATCCTACATTCAGACGGAAAAATTCACTCAGTTGACTATCCACACTCACTGCAGCCTTAGCTCCCTCATACATACTTTTCATGGCATTCAGCACCTTCCCAATCACTCCATAAAATTATATTCTTAATATTTCCACATTCCTTGTCTATCCACTTTGTCATATGCTTCCTCCAAATCCATGAAGGCCGCATACAACTTCTTTCCCTTCTCTATAAATTTTTCCATTAAAGACCTAAGAATGAATATCTGATTTACACAACCTCTTCCTTTCCTAAAGCCTCCATGTTCTTGTCCAACTAATTCCTCTGTTATTTCCCTAACTCTACCAGTAAGTATCCTACCATATACTTTTCCTACAGCATTAAGAAGACAAATGTCCCTATGATTACTATACACATTTTTCCCCTTTTCCTTTGTACAGGGGAATAATTATACCTGACTTCCAATCCACAAGGACTCTACCTTCCTCCCAGGCCAATCTGCACATCTTCCATATCCAATCTACTACTATCTCTCCCCCATGCTTCAGTATTTCACCACACACTCCATCAATTCCTGAGGCTTTCCCAATTTTGATTTTCTTTATTGCTTCCACTACTTCCATCCTACTGATTTCTTCCTCCTTTCTCACCTCAATCCTTCTCCCAGCCATTCCCCAGCCACATATATCCACATTACTCTCATTCTTTATGTTCAACAGTTCCTTAACATGCTCTCTCCATCTGCCCACCTTTTCTCCCTTCTCAACTATCTTCTACCATTTTTATCTTTCACTCCCGTACTAACGTCTTTATCACCCTGTTTAACTCTCTTTACCTCCTTCCAGAACATTTTCTTACATTCCCTCCACTTGACACTCAAATTCCTCAGCTACTTTCTCTTCCTCTCTCTAACTAATCATTTCACCTCTCTCTTTCTCTCTACATGTAACTCTCTCTTCCGTTTCTCAACTTCCTCCATGCCTCTGTTTCTCATCCACTCAGCATATGCTTTCTTCTTTTCCGCCACAGCTTGTCTTACCTCTTCATTCCACCACGCTGTTCCTTGCACCCCATTTCGTCTTTTCTTCATCCCACACACCACCTCACATGCCGCACAGATTTCTTCTGTGAATGTCGTGCACACACCTTCCACCTCCCCCGTCTCCTGCAAGACCATGTTAACTAAATCACTCCTTCACTTCTCTCTTATATTCTGCCTTTTTTTTTTCTGCTGTTACTGATATAAAATGTTCACGTATATTATTTTCACGTCTATAAAATTTACAATCCCACCGTAAGTAGGTATAACAATAATCAGTCAATAATTATTTTGAAATTTAAACAGAAATCAAAATACTTTTCTTTAGAAGAATTTTAAATAATCATCTCAGGCTGGTGTCTTTTCAACTCAGTGAAAGGCAAAGAGACAGCTAGGACAGGAAAGATGGTTTCTTTTGCCAGATCGCCCCAAAATATTCCACTGATAACATCACATTATTATTTTTAAGAGAGGAATGGAGATTATCGATGAAACGCCGAGAACTCGGTTCCCGAGCTGTCAACTCAAAGTTTCGCTCGATATGCCTCTGCCAAGCCTCCGTGACAGGGTTCCTTGTGAGTTGCACTGAAACAAAAGATAAACTAATTCTACCCCACATTACCTTGACTTTTGACCCCTTAACCTTGCTGACCTAATCAGTTCATCGTCCCTTTATACTGCGTCACTGACAAAAGTTTGGTAGAAATCCATCGAGGGGTTCAGATGTCGCGCCCACACGCATATAACCTTGACCTTTGGTCCCTTGACCTTGTTGACCTAATCAGTTCATCGTCCGCTAATACTGTATCACTGACAAAAGCTTGGTTAAACTCCGACTAGAAGTTCAGGAGATATCGCTCCCACACCCATATGACCTTGACCTTTGATCCCTTGACCTTGCTGACCTAATCATTATGTCGTCCCATTATACTGTATCACTGACAAAAGTTTGGTCAAAATAGGTCGAGGTATTTAGTAGATATCACGTCCACTACGATAAATTGAGTCGAATGACCTTACCTTGCTGGCCTATTCAGTTCATCATCCCTTCATACTGTATCACTGACAAAAGTTTGTTAGAAATCTGTCAAAGGGTCCAGGAGATATCACAAGAATAAAGTAAGTCGACTCCATATGACCTTGACCTTTGACCCCTTGACCTAGGTGACCTAATCAGTTCATCTCATACTGCATCGCTGACAAAAGTATGGCGGAAATCCGTAGATGGGTTAGCACCCATAAGAGTGTTACGGATCCATGGACCCACGCACGCACGGACAGACCAATCACTTAATGCCTCTGTCCACCATAGGTGGACAGAGGCGTCAAAAATGTGTTCTTCAACCCCCCCCCACACACACACATACACATCATCATCCATCATCCATCATTCATCATTCATCATTCATCATCCATCATTCATCATCCGGACCTCCTTTCCCACCCTGGGGCAGAATGAGGAGTAGCAACGTTCAGACTGCCCAAGTTTGCCAAGTCCAATGGTCCACGCTTCCATTCACTCATCATTCAAGCCCCCGGAATCCTAGCTCTATCTGATACGCCAAAAACTTTCACCACATTCTGTAGCTTCACAAAAACTTATCCGATAGAGTCAATCCAGACGCTGTCACGTTAGAAGGGGGTGCCAAACCCCTGACCAGGCACTTCTCACAACATTCACCTCTTGTCAGTCCCCTAGCCTCACCGACTTCCATACCTCTCTTCCTCACACACTCATCCACTATATCCCTCCACCTTCTCCTTGGCCTACCTCGCCTCAGTCCTTCTTCAGATTCGCTCAGATAAACCTTTTTCCGCACTCTATTGTTATTCATTCTCTCCACATGACCATACCATCTCAGTACACTCTCTTCGATTCTGCTGTTCACGGACTTCCTCACTCCGCATCTTTCACGAGTCACATTATTTCGTATCCTATCCATTCTCTGTACTCCACATACATTCCTCAGCAGTCCCATCTCCACTGCTCTAACTCTTGACTTTTCATTTTCATACCACACCATTGTCTCACATCCTTATGTTAAAATTGCACTACACTCCTTCATGTAAGCCTCGCAAAGCTGCAACACTCAAGCCTCTGTTTGTAATCAGTGCCTTCATAGCACCATCTACTTTCCTTCCTTGTGTCACTCAACTTCTACTTCTTTTGCACATTTTCCTGTCTTACCTATCACTGTGCCCAGGTATTTGAACTCTCTCACCAATTCTAGTCTCTCCATTCACTGTAACATCGCTCTGGAAGTCACCTTCTCTCTTTATTACCATCACTTTACTCTTTTCTACATTTACTCGCAAAGCACGACCCTCACACACATCAGCAAAACTCTGCACTAGTCTACCAAATTATTGTCCGGTATTTGCAGGTAGTACACTATCTGCATGCAACATATTTGAGATATTCCATCCATCACCATTCATTACCAACGCCATCCCTCTCTCCACTACTGTTTTTACTTCTCTCATCACCCCATCCATATATATAATGAATAACCATGGGGACATCACGCAACCTTGTCGCACACCCACACTGATCGTGAACCATTAACTTAGATGCCCATTTACCTTTACACATGCCTCACTATCATCATAAAAACTTTTGACGGCATCTCGCAGCTTACCATCTATACCGTGCATGCGCGAAACCTTCCACAATCCTTCTCTGTCGACTTTGTTGTATGCTTTTTCCAGATCCATAAATGCCATAAACACCTTATACACAAGCCTTCTTCACTATCTGTCTCATTGCAAATATTTGATCCACACATCCTTTGCCATTCCTAAAGCCACCCTGTTCATCACTCACTAGGACTTCTGATATCTCTCATGTGCTCTATATAATAATTCTTCCATATACCTTCCTTACCACACTCAATAACCCTAGAGTATGACACGATAATTCTTGCACTCACTTCGCTCACCTTTATTTTTGTACAGGGGTACAATCACAGCCTTTTTCACTCTGCTGGCACAGTTTCGCTCATCCATGCCTTCTTACATATCTCCAACAAGCACTTCATTCCGCCCCCTCCACTACACGTAATCATCTCTGTATACACCTCATCAACCCCAGCTGTGTTCCCATTATTCAGCCGCTTCACAGCGTTCTTCACCTGTGCTAGTGTCACGCTTCCTGGCACTGCATTCCTTCTCAGTACACCCTCAAAAACAGTCATATTAACATTCGCTTTGCTCTCTTCATCCCAATTCTTCAGGCTTTCAAAATATTCTTTCCATCCGGTCCTTACTTCATTCCCATGGGTTAATAATTTATCACCTACATCCGTCACAATTTCACATTTCTTTCTTCTGTCACTTCTACATTTCCGCACCTCTTTCCAGAATAATTTCCTATTTTCAGAGTAGTTTGCATTCATTTTTCTTCATAGATCATCATTTACCTCCTCCTTTTTCCTCTTCACTAGTCTCTTTACGTGCTTCTTGCTCTCAACTGAGCCCCTGTCCTGCACCAACCCTAGCCACGTCTTCCTCTTTTCCTCCCTGCACTCTAAACCTCTTCATCTCACCATGCCGTACCTTTCTTCTTTGTTGTTACTCTTGTCACACCACTCACCGCTTTAGCATTCCTATCTAAGCAATCCCTATATGCATTCCATAGGTTGGCCAGAGCCATTTCATTCCAATTCACTGATTCTACAGTAACTTCTTTCCTGCCACTTCTTTGATCCTCAGCTTCCCGACTTTCAGCCTTTTTCCCTGACTGCTCCTCTCTCTCTCTCTCTCTCTCTCTCTCTCTCTCTCTCTCTCTCTCTCTCTCTCTCTCTTTCTCTCTCCCGGTCCACCACATTCCTCTCAGCTTGATCTTGCATACCACAATCATATGATCTGACAGACCTCCACATCGTCCTCTCACGGCCCTTGTATCAGCAACCGTTCCCAGCATCGACCTCTCTACGAGCACGTAATTAATCAGTCTTCTTTCAACACGGTCCCCCTTCCCTCTATACCATGTATATTTATGTGCATCCTTGTGTTTGAAATACTAGTTACAAATGCACAACTCCTTTCCTGACACATCCTTCAGTCGCTTCCCATTATCATTTTCTCCTGGTACTCCATTACAACCCATTATGCCATCCTCAGGACCAGTGACTACTCTTTCGTTCATATCGCCCATCACGATCACTTTATAACTCCTGGGCATTTCTCCCAGTACTTTACCCAGCTAATCCCAATATCTGTCTTTCTCTCTCTCACTCCTGTTCTCACACGGTGCATACGCTACAATTACTGCCACTTTCACCTTCTCAGACTTGACCTTGACATACAGACATCTCGAGCTGACACATCTGTAATCTCTCATTCCACTCTGCCACACTTCATTCATCAACAAAGCAACTCCTTCCTTGCATCTTCCTCGCCCATTCATGCCCGACCTTACACACATTACACCCTCCCACTCCTCCATTTCACACCCTTTTATCTTTGTTTCACACAATGCCATCACGGTATACCTAGCACTCTTAAACACATTCACCACTTCCACCCTCTTGCTCTCCTCATTCACACCTCTCACATTCCACACGGCCATGCGAATCTACCCATTTGGTTGGGGTCCTAGGCAGGTATTGGGCCCTCCAAGGCTCTCCGAAACGTTTGCCATGATTAAGTGATTTTAGACTGGGGAATCTGGGGGACAATTAACCCTACCAAAAACCCCGGGTATATGGCTACCACCCAGCGTAGTAAACGGTTTCCTGGGTAAAGGAAACAGTTAGGCTGTCACTCATTGTATAGACCATAAGGCATCCCTACACTGAGTGAGTGGATGATGGGCGCACCCACCTACCACTAGTGAATTATGAGACAGACAAATAGAAACAGAATGCTACAGAGACTGACTAATTACAAGATCTTGGCAGTTTAATACAGGCCCTGCTGGTGCATATCAATAGGAAATTCTAAACAAGAACATTACGGAAAAATATATCAATAAAAAATCGCATTGGATAGAAGCTGAAACTGACTGACTAATTACAAGATCACGGCAGTTTACGAAAGGTCACTGCCACTGCACATCAGTAACAAATTCTAAACAAGGACATTATGGGAAAATATGTAAATTTTCATTCATTCGTCATCTAATCTAGTTTTGCCCCGTGAGAAGCGTAGGGACCCGGGGCTAGGGACGTTGTTCCTGACATTTAAAATGAGAGTGATAGCCTTACTGATCCCTGAGTGGCATTATTCGAGCAATAAAGCCCAACCATCCCTTGGATATAAACCTGCACCGGCTCAATCCGATTGGAGCGTCTTAATTACCCACTGAACCACCAGGTGCCATAATTTGGTTATTTGGTTACCATCCAGCATAGTAAAGCAGATGGTTTTCATGTTTAAAAAAAAAAAAAAAACATACGAAAATCAAGGTCAATTTAAAACAACACAAACAACAACAGCCGACTGAAGAAATCCGATTCCGATGGATGACGTAGAAAAGATAAATGATCCATCTTCTGCCCTAAAGCTAGGGCCTTAGCAGTGACAGAAGACGCTGCAGCCTTGCATTACACAGGTATCGGCGAGTGCCTGATGATGTTTACTATAAGACGAACAGATAAACTTCACCTGATGAAAAGACGCCCCAAGAAGTGATGGCAGAGTTTCAGATTGCTTCGGCCATTATGCACTGCCATTCGTTCAATGAAAACTTAGTGAACATAAAGTAAAAATTCTGTGCTTTTATCACATCACATTAAACAAAGTATATATTATATCACACTAAGATTTGAATGAATGTGTAGTGTATTACTCCGCCCGCGGCGTGCAGTGTAACTTAGTGTTCCTGATGTAATTGCCTCACAGGATTTCAAGTACTGATGCTGCAGTTTCGAAGACCAGTTAAGGAAAATTCTTGCGACTGCAATACACTATCCTATTTTCAAATGCTATGGTGATGATATCCCAACATGGATCCCACAACAATGAAATTATTTTTAGTAATGATACCCAACCTTCGGTAGCAGCAAGACCATTCTGCCTTTTATTCTTTGTCATCCCCTTGCTTATAAAAATTATAATTAGCTACTATATCCCCAGTTGAAGCTAGATTATTTTCAGTTTTAAGAAGGCATGGTAGATTTTACCCTTTTCTCTTACACTAGGCAATAAAAAGGATCAAAACATAAGGTTATAAACTTTTGCAATGCAAAAGCACATATTTTTTGCTCTATCTCTTTATCTGTAATATCTGTCTTTTAAATAAACCGCTATGTCCTGCTTAAGTCAAGATGCTGATTTGGAAGTTTTGAACTCAATGATTTGTTTATGAGTCTCTACATTTTATTACTCTGGCCAATCGTTTGTGCTCTGACAAGGCTATGACAAGTTGGCATTCTCCTTCGAGCTCAGTCTCTAGGCAATTTTTCGAGGTCCTCTCCTTATGTTTCATTCACTGATAGTCCTCTGCTTATGTTAAATCTTGCAGAGGTTTTTCATAATGGAAAACTGGCCAAATCTACACGTATATACCAAAAAATATATGTTTTATAATTCTTAAACCAAAGTTTTTCAAGCTTTCCCTGTACCCTCAAACGCACACTGCTGAAGCCATCTCTCTCTGCATCTAATTTCTTCCACGCCAGTTTATCTGTCTATCTATAGCAGGACGCGTTAAGCCCGATAGGACTGCCACAAACAAATCACCTCCATGTCGCCCTGTTCTCTGCCATTTGACTGCTTTCCCTCCAACTCACACATCCTTCTCCCATATATCTCTCTACTCCATCCCTTCAACTCACCCTCACTCTCCCATTCCCCCCTCTGCCCATCCACCACATTCAGATTCATTCTTCTGGTCAATCTCTCTTATTCCATCCCCCCCATAAGGCCAAATCGTCTTAAAGTATTTCTCTTGACACTTTCAGTCACTTCCACGTGTTCCCCTACGAACATATCGTGCTCCCTGAACATCATCTACCCGTTGGAGCATAGAGGGTGTGCCCTGACGTCATCAAGTCTCGAAAGTCTTGGGTGTGTGGCCATATTGATGGCAAGTGAAGGTAAACACTAAAGTGCCAGTACAAGGAATCAGCACCTAAAAATCTGGGTAATAAGACATCGACAAGTCAGTCCAGAGCTGTTGGAGTGTACAGTAATGTTCTGCAACCCGAAGAGAACAACCGTTATACATTACAAATTAATATAAATGGTGAAGTAGAGGATGGACAAGTTATTCAGTGACTGGAATTTTCTCCAGATAGTAACTTTACACAAACATTGTGAATTATCTTGTCATCTCACCAATGCAATACACTGCCAAAGATTTCAAAGATTACGAAAACCTTCAAGCGTAGAACTGGATGGTTTGTGAATGGGTCCGGGGGAGAGTGTGTAGCCAAAAGAAATTAATGGAAAATGTTTAACGCAATGAAACAAAGGCAGGTTACCCTTCAGTCCCAGCTATTTATTTCATAACAGTATGCACAAACGACGGTTTGTATGCTCCATGCGGAGAACTGAGTGAGACGAAAATATTAGCTTCTTGGGAAATAAAACCCTTATCCAAGAGGTATCTCAAGTTAGCGTTCGTTTCCACCCTGTTGGTTCTGCTGTACATCTCCCACACATTTCAAACTGACACCATGGGATAAGTGCAGTAACCATTAATCAGTGCAGTAAGCGTTATCTAATGACCCATATTAATCATCATGACCATGTGACAAAGACAATGCCATGTCCAAAGGTTGAGGTCCCCCCTCCCCCCTCCACCAGTATTCTACGGTGCTGTCCAACAAAAATCTGACAGAATACTTTAGATAGAAGAAAAACGACATTCTTGTGTACTAGACACAAAATGAGCCGTTTAAATTCTGATATTACCCAGGATTTTCTTTTCGACAATGTGGGTTCAGCCAAACATACCGTTGTAGACAGCTGCGAACGCAGTAACGATTCACTTGTTTTAGACTATGCACTCAGAAAATTAAAAAAAATTACTAGGACACCTGCTTCATGTACAGCTTTAATGCCGCCACATGGCTAACTTTCATTGCGATGACAACGCGTGACCCTCTATACCCTGTCAAAATGAGTGCTTTAAGATTAATGGTTTGAATATGGTGAAAATTTCTGCCAAAGTTTTCTCCAACCACAACAACAACAACAACCTGGCGTCTTGCGATGCAGGTAACAAGGCATTAATGATCCACAAAGCATAATTTTTATTATGTGAGCAGATCTTTTTCTGCAATGTGTACACAGTGCAAAACATCTTGATAAATAGTTGAGACAGTTACCGAGGTGAAGGCCACCTAATTGAAGATCGCAATGGAGGCTGTTTCTCTGATCACACGTTCACATGTTTGAAGGTTTCAGTCAACGTATATACCTTAGTTTTTAGTTACTCTGCCTGCGAAAGCTTGGTGCTGTAATGATCTAAGCACGTCAGTCGGAGCGACGGTCATATGCAATGCTCTTGTACGAATCCTGAAGTGGCGGCTGAGAGTTTTCGATTACATCATGTCACCAGGGACGTGGGTCAGTCACACATCCTTTCATGTTCCGAACTAGACTGGCAACGAGTCCCTGCACCTCAGTTTAGGTAATATGCGAAGAACTTTCACAATGTTTTTTTTTTTAATAAATAACAGAACGGAGGAAGGAAAAACAAATGGGTAAAAAAAAATAATCCATACACCAGATTACTGGTGTCCTCTGTTCATAAAATATCTGTAACAGTTAGACTTGAACAGCTGTGGGTTGAAATTTGGAGGGAAACAACTCTGGGGAAGCGAGTTCCAGAGAGATGCAGTTCGGGGAATGAAAGAATTCTGATAGGCAGAAGTTCTGCAATATGGTTGAGTGACATTCCAGTCATGAGCGCTACCAGATGCCCGTGTAGCACGAGGGAAGGCATCATGGACGCAACTTCGTCTGAGCATTTGCCAAGAAAATATCTGTAAAATAATGCAAGGGAGGCAACATTCCTTCTTACTTGCAGAGGAGGTAGTTTATATGTAATGGCAGGGTTTTTAATGATTCTAACGGCTTTATTCTGAATTTTGTCTAGTTGTCTTAATGCAACCTCTCCACAACCATTCCACAAGGGTGAGCAATATTCAAGCTGAGAGTGCACATGACTCTTATAAATTATAGCTAACTGCTCATCGGCGAAGAAGTTGCGGACTCTGTACAATAATCCAAGTTTCTTTGAGGCGGTTTTAGCAAGTGATCTGACATGAGAGGTCCAGCTGAGGGCACTGTTAAGTGAGACACCAAGAATTTCAATACTTTTGGAGATGGGAATATTAGTAGCACTGAAGGTAATGTACGAATCTGGCAATATCTGTCTATTAGTAAACTGTATATATTTAGTTTTACTAGCATTAAAAGAGACAAGGTTGTTTTGTCCCCATTCACTGATTGTAGATAGATCTTGATTTATGGAGATGGCTGTACTGAGTTGAGAGGTAGAGATATTAGACTTTGTAAATGGATGTCTGAGTGTGAATGAACTATGTAGTGTTGAGTCATCTGCGTATGAGTGAATGGGATTGTGAGTGACAGATAAGAGATCATTAATATGAACCAGAAATAGGGTTGGCGCCAGAACTGATCCCTGCGGCACGCCGGCGTTAATTGAGTGGAAATTCGAATATACATCATCTACTTTTACTCTTATTTTCCTGTCACTAAGATAAGAAGAAATCAAAGGACCAAAAGACGTTAGTCCATAGCAAGGGAGTTTGGACAGCAGGGAACGGTGCCATACTCTGTCGAAAGCTTTAGAGATATCAAGAGCTACTGCATGAGTTTCTCCAAAAAGTTCAATTGATTGATGGATGGTATGAGTTAAGAGATTGAGTATGTCAATGGTGGATCTTTCGTGGCAAAAACCGTATTGTCTATCACTAATTAAGTTGTTGGATTCAAGATGTTTAACAATATGCTTATCAATTAAAGTTTCAAATACCTTACCAAGAGAAGATGTGACAGCTATTGGTCTGTAATTCGAGGGGTCAGACGAACTTCCTTTCTTCGGAACTGGGTGGATATTGGCTTCTTTCCATGAATTTGGGAATAAAGAAGTACGTATGCATAGTCTGAATAATTTAGCTAGGACAGAGGCAAGTTCAGGGGAACACTTTTTCAAAACAATTGGCGGAATTCCATCTGGGCCTGGAGCTTTGTTAGTAGGTAAATTGTCTAGGATGGATTTTACATATCTTGTCTGTATTTTAAGTGGGGCAATTTCGGGAAAATCAAGTTCCAGTACTGAGACATTCTGGCTGGTATCATCTATGGTAGAGTTTCTTGCAAAAGTACTAGCAAAGATATCTGCTTTCCCACGTGGGTCATTTGTAATATTGCCATCTGAAGATTTTAGTGGGGGAATGGAAGATGACTTGTTAAAGTTATTATTGAAAGAATTAAGAGTTGACCAGAATATTCTATTGTCATTAGGGTTGTTAAGTAGTTTTGATGCTTGCTTTTGAAGAAAGTTTGATTTAGATAGATTTAATAGAGCTTTTGCATGATTTCTAGCAATTTTAAATTGGGAGAGTGATTCAGATGTTTTTGATTTTAAGTAATAGTTATATGCTAATGACTTTTGGGCTGTTGCTCTGGCACAATTGCCATCAAACCATTTTGGAGAGTTTGATCTTTTAGTGAATTGTTGACTTGGTATGAATAAATCCATACTAGGTAGTATTAAGTCGCAAATGTGGGACTGGGTAGAACTGGGATCACTAGAGAAGAAAGACTGCCATGGAACATCAGCAAGATAATTTCTAAATCCATCCCAGTCTGCCCTGTCAAAGTGCCATCGGGTCACCCTGACAGGTTCAGAATGGGGAGGTGTAGGAGGGTTTACTAATGAGGCTTTGATGAGATTGTGGTCAGAGGATCCAAGTGGTGACAGTACCTCTATCCTGTATTGATCTGGATTATTTGTCAAGAATAAATCCAAGAGATGGGCATTATGGTCAGGATTATCAGGTATTCTGGTTGGTTGCTTTACCAACTGGGTGAGATTAAACGATTCCGCAAACAGCTCGCATTCTAGACCAGCGTCGTCAGTCCGGGCAGAATGCAATAACCATTCAACATTGTGTATGTTAAAATCACCCAAAATGGTAATTTCATTGCCAAGGGCAAGGTCAAGGTTACTCAACTGAGTGGATATGGAATCAAATACACTGGGTTCCGAAGAAGCATTGGGGGATCGATAAACTACACAGATATATTTGGTAATGTTTTGGCAATTTAATTTATATAATGAGTAATCAAAACTGGATGAAGTGAAGTTTAAAATAGTGTCAACTGCATATTGGGATTTGATATAACAACAGGTGCCGCCCTTGTTTCGAAAGTTTGTAAGGAGATGGTAACCGGGAAAACAAAATGGATATATATCGGTAGAGGGTGAGATTTGTGGTTCTGTGAGGAAAAGGGCCAAAGGGGATATGGACTGAAGGAAAAAATGACCTGAGTTTAAATTTGTGGTAAGGCCGCGGATGTTGGTAAAGAATAAGGCCGTACCGTCATCTCTTCGCCGAGCATTCCCGGAAATAGCAACAGTCGCTGCCGGCACAGTCGCTTGATGGCGACCGGGAGGACCCTGTGCCTCCAGCCCTACCCTGCCGGTGGTGGCAATCCGAGGTACCACCTCATTTGATAGTAAGATTGCAGCGGCCATTACTAAAGATGTGAATAGAAGGTGTGATATGTTATGCGCATGTAGTGTGGTGTAGACAGTTGAAGGTAGAGGTATTATGAGAGCATGCTGGTCTACTCTCTGTGAAAATGAATGCACTGAAAATGTTCAGAAAAGGGAGATGGTCAGGATCAAGTCCTGAGGGCTGGTGAAACGGGAGCTCCAGCTCTCCCTATCACCAGCTTGCCATCAACCTCGGGAATACTGCCCTGTTTGACTGGTGCTACAGTCTACTCCTCAGTTTACCCTTTCAGCGAACGATGGACTCCATCAACCATCACATTACCAAATGCTCTGACATGGCATCAATATCAAAGCTGAAAAGTGTCAGTTGCTCTGCTCACCTTACCCACAGCGACCTCCGCCACTGCAGCTAACACCTCAATTATACCACTGTTACTGCTGTTCCGGGTTCACAGGCTTGGCGGCATATACAAGGTAATTTCATGGTCGTTTATAATATCACCTCCATGCATGACAAGCTGCTCCCAGGCCTGTCACGAATATTCTCTCTCTCTCTCTCCCTCTCTCTCTCTCTCTCTCTCTCTCTCTCTCTCTCTCTCTCTCTCCTTCAATAGGGAGACGTCTTATTGACAAGGTCGCTGGTGCCTAAGAGAACTATCACTATCAAGTACATAATCTCATGAGTTATGACTACTGTACTTATGGAAGCGAGGCGTGGACCTTGCTAGAGGGGAACAAGTCAAGAGTGAGAGCAGAGGAAATGAGTTAACTGAGAGGAGCTTGTGGAGTGACATGGAGGGACTGGTTGACGAATGAAGATGTGAAAGAACGTTGTGGGGTGGATGTGGATGTAACTGAGAAAATTAGGAAAAATACACTGAAGTGGTTTGGACATGTGGAGAGAATGGAGAATGAAATGACTGACTCAGAGGGTGTATGTAGGTGAAGTGGAGGGAGGGAGAGGGAGGAGAAGACTGAGGATGAGGTGGAAGGATGGAATTGAGAGGTATTTGAGGGAAGGGGGAGTGAGCTGGGGAGAGGGCAGTCAGATGGTGGGTGACAGAGCGACTTGGAGGCGTTTTGTCTGCGGCCACCCTTTGCGAGATTAGGGTGTCGGGCTATAGATAGATAGACAAACTTATTTCAACCACCGTTGCTCACCACCACTCCCCATTCCCCTCCACCACCACCCACCCCAATCATGCCCATCCCAGGGTAACACAGGTGGGTTACGGGAATGATCTTCGACTGTAACCCCTTCAGTACAGTTGCAACCATGAACATTTATTCTTGTTACCGTAATACCATTCGCTCAGGTCAGGAAGGACCTCTCGGGCTGAAGGTACTGAAAACAATTGGCACTAACCCATTCGCTACGATGGCGACTGTTTATAGTTTTATTCTCATTACTGAATAAGAAGGACCTTTCGCAATGAATGGCCTAAGGAGGAAGAGAAAAGAATGAGTGGAGGTATTGTACATGCTGCCTGGCTGAAAGGGAGAAAGAGCTGAGAGGAGGAAGGCCACATTTTATCTGGTATGTCGGTGGTTGGATTAATTGTTTTCGATCTTTGTGCCCTTTGCTTTCACTCCAGTGTATTATCTATGTGTCTACATAGATATGAGTATACTTGTTCCCTACCATATATATATATATATATATATATATATATATATATATATATATATATATATATATATATATATATATATATATATAAGTGTGTGTGTGTGTGTGTGTGTGTGTGTGTTCTTTGTCTGGAACCACAGTATCTCTACTCTCTAACACTTGAAAAGCACTTCAGAACAGTATGCATATGTACAAGTCAAGCACAGTTCACCAACACAGTGCCACTGCCGAAACGCCTAAATCCTTTTGCCGTACCATATATTTTGCTAAATCTGATCTCCCTACCCCCAAAATTCTCTCCTAAGATGAATAAAATCGCCCGGGAATAGTAAGAATAACGTATAAAAGACGTCATGTTCAAAGGGCTAAGTTGTGTAGTAATGTGAAGTAAGGCAGAGTTTTCTGGCATTTGTTTACCCTGTTACAACTGGTGTGGGGGAGGTACTGCAGGAGGGAGGTAATGGGAAATGATTAGGAGTAAGTGTGTGTACTGTGCAGGTTATTACATATCTTCAACAGTACAAGAGAGTATAATATCTATAATTATTGTCATTATTGTTAAAAAAAAATTAAACATATAAGGCAGAGCTATTGATGTTACTACGGACTCTGTCATCAGCTTCAGCATCAGTTTATTCACTATTGTTATTATTTACTCATTATTTCAGCTAACCACTTCAGCACAGTGACGTCTTTTTGTCTTTTTCTAGTACATTACTCCTGTCCTCAGGCGATTATATCTAGTTCAGTAGGTGTTATTAAGACGATGCAAGATACTGACTCCACTATTAACCCACTAGTACGGAACCCTTCCAAGCGTAGTAAACAAAAATAGCATCAACACGGTAATCACGTGCATCACTGGCATCACTTCCATTATTGTGCCTTGCTCACCGTCACAGCTGTAATCACGAGTAATGGTACCATTGTTATCTCTGCCATCATCATCATCGTTATCATTATCATCATTATTATTATTATTATCAACTGTTACATCTTTATCATCTTCGCTGTAGCGTCTTTCATCATCACAATCATCTTTGTTATCATCAACAGCAACATCATCACCATTGCTCTTCATTTGTTTTTAATTAACTCAGATATACCAATAAACACACACACACACACACACACACACACACACACACACACACACACACACACACACACACACACACACACACAGGCGCATATAAAACTGTCAGTCCCCTATTACCTCAGTGGGGAGTATAGGCCTGAGAGAGAGAGAGAGAGAGAGAGAGAGAGAGTTACTTACAAACAGGTTACATAACCTGCATTACACAGGCAATACTGGGTCACAGGAGGACTGGTTTTTGTGGACCTCCCTCTACTCTCCCACACACGCCTGTCTGCCTCCACTCTCTCACTTTCACACACCACCCTTCTCTCCCTTTCACACACACACACACACACACACACACACACACACACACACACACACACACACACACACACACACACACACACACACACACACACACAGCTCCTCTCTCACATCTACACACCACCCTTCTCCCTGTTCCTCACATACCCACCATTCACTCACTCTCTCTCACACACACACCTGCTTCCTCTTTCATTTTCTCATATGCCTTCCTCCTCTCTTGCTTTCTCACATTCCTTCCTCCTCACTCCCATTTTTTTTTTTTACATATATGCTAATTGTATCCTCTCTCTTACTTAAAAAAACCTGCCTCCTCTCTCTCTCTCTCTCTCTCTCTCTCTCTCTCTCTCTCTCTCTCTCTCTCTCTCTCTCTCTCTCTCTCTCTCACATTTGCACATACCAGCTGTCTCACTTTCCCACTCACCTATCTCCTTTCTCACTAGCATACCTTCTGCCTCTCTCTATACCCCTCTCTTCTTAACTCCTCTGCTACTTTCTCACACCTGCTTCTTCTCTCACTCTCTCACATATCTATCTCCTTTCTCTCTTTCTCACAGACACTTACCTCCTCTCCTAATTTCTCACACACTTTCCTTCACTTCTCTTACTATCTCACACCGGCCTCCTCTCTCACTTACACACCTGCTTCCTCTCTCACTTTCTCACACACCTGCCTCTTCTCTCACTTTATCACGCACCTTTCGTCACTTTCACTCACCTTTCTTCCCTCTCTTACACCTTCACTCTCCTCTCTCACACATTCCTTCACTATTGCACATCTTCCTTCACTATCTCACACCTTTCTATTTCTCATTTTCATTTCCTGCTCCATTATTCTCACTCTTTCTCCAACTCCTCTCTCACTTTCACATATCTACCTTTAGCCACTCTTACTCATTCACTTGTGTCCTTCGCTTCATTACATACTTCCTCTCTCTCACTCTCATACGTCTGTCTTCAACCACTCTCACTCTATCACTTGTAGCCTCGCACTTCTCTGCAATTTTCCTTTCACACACACACACACACACACACACACACACACACACACACACGCACTATTTTCTCACCCACCTGTCATTCCCCATCGCTCTTAAATCTACCTGTATTATCACCCCAGTCTCAATAACATGTCTGGCTTTCTCATATCTTACTCTCGCACGCCAAATTTCGTCTCTCTCTCTCTCTCTCTCTCTCTCTCTCTCTCTCTCTCTCTCTCACCATCGAAATTTTTTGTAGTCAGTTTCCCAGCCGTATCCCTTACCATTGCAGGATGTGTCACGGTTCATTGTTACTTGTCTTTCGCCTGTAACACCACCTGAAGGACATGTGATACGCCCCTGGAGGACACGTGGTACGCGCGTGACACATAAAAACCGAGAAAAAAGTAAGAAAAATAAAATCAATAAATAGTGTGTGGGAAAATGTGAAAAAAAAATAATAATAATAATTGTTCGTGACGAGTGTCGGAATCCTGGCTACGGGCATGTAAACAGTGATGGCGGATGAGCATGGCCAGTCAGAATCGTTTATAATTCTCTCTCTCTCTCTCTCTCTCTCTCTCTCTCTCTCTCTCTCTCTCTCTCTCTCTCATGAGCGTAGCCAATCTCTGCCAAGGTTATTTCTTTCCTACTTCAGTGGGTTACTTGACTTTCTGTCGAAGGTTTAAGGTTATACTGTTTTTTATCTCATTTACCATTATAACGCATATTTTTTTTTATCCTTGCTGCTACCAGACGATTTAATTCAGCTTTAGCGAGTCCTGTATTAGTGAAGGAATTAATAACTTGTATATTTTGTGGACTGCCGGTGGTGCAGTGGTAGCACAATAGGTTTGCAATCAAGAGGAACTGTAGTCGAATCTCTGGCCGGTAAACTGTTGAACACATCTAAACTCCATGTTCAACCAGCAGCCAATATACCAAGAAGCAAATCTTCTGACGGGTCGTATTATAGGGGAAGAAACTACACACACACACACACACACACACACACACACACACACACACACACACACACACATTCCAACAGTCTCACATGCACCTTTTCCCCCTAACACACTCCTTCCCAACTCGACCTAAGCTATCGTGGGAAGGTTTCCTTTTTGCACCTCTCGGAAAAGGAGTTCCAGTGCGGTAGTGGTCTGTAAAGGACTGCACACATACATCACACCACCTATACCTCTTTCACCTTAACTTGACCCAGATTTTCGTCCTTTTTGCTGCTCATTTAACGTAGCTCAATATCACAAAAACACAGCACTACGGCTCTGCATCCCATCCATAGCACTTATTCGTGATTGGTAATTTCTCTGATGATTTTTCCTGTGTAAAATACAGGTTTCTCTCTTCATTCTGACTTCCCGGAAGTGCTTGGGATAGATTAAAAGCATCTACTTGCCCGAGTGCCAGGGGGTTAACTCACCCTCTTCAGGCCCACAGTGGGGGCGGAGGGACGTTGGTTACAAGATTGTGACAACGTAAGTTAACTTTTACCTGGTCGTGGTGTAGTGGTATGCTGCCTGGCTCTCACCTGAGAGTCCCGGGTTCGCTTCCCGGCATATTGGTAATTTCTCAGATGATTTTTCCTGCGTAAAATACAGGTTTCTCTCTTCACTCTTCACCAATTTATAGTGTTAATCTCTTGCTATGACTCAACATTTAAGCAGGAGAGACGGCAATTCTAGACCAAGTTAGGGTAAAAGAAGCATAGTTGTAGCAATCGATTTTAAACTGGATAAGATAGGAAATGACAAGCATAAATCAGATGTCACGCTCTCGGTCTGAAGTTAATTCCTTCGTATTTCCTTTATAGGCAACATAATTCATCTTCGTACTCCATCTCTCTTGTACAACTTCTCTCATGCTTCCTTTTTTCTTATTTACCGGCACTCTCATCAGGTAAGGAAGTTCCCTAGCACCTCTTCCTTAGTGATTTATTTTGGATATGACTGGTTAATATCCTTTTGTACGTTATTTATGCAGATTGTGGCGACATTAGAAGGATGTATATAATAAAAAATAGTGCAGTAAGGTGTAATAGACAAAGTAAATCGCTTAGGAAATTGAGATAGGGCGCTTCCATAGCCTCTGCTTTCTCATCTTATTCTTTGACCTAGTTTTAGTAATTCTCTCTCTCTCTCTCTCTCTCTCTCTCTCTCTCTCTCTCTCTCTCTCTCTCTCTCCGCATTACCTCACTCTACTTTCACTCTCCCATTCTTTGCCACGTCCCCTCCAGCTCTGCCTTAGGGAGTGTTAGTAGAAGTAGGCAAGTGATTCACGGTCTTAATTATTGACGAGAGAGAATGCATTGTGTGTGTGTGTGTGTGTGTGTGTGTGTGTGTGTGTGTGTGTGTGTGTGTGTGTGTGTGTGTGTGTGTGTGTGTGTGTGTGTGTGTGTGTGTGTGTGTCTGTGTGTATGTATGTACTTGGTTTATGTGTGTGTGTGTGTGTGTGTGTGTGTGTGTGTGTGTAATTATGTATGCTTGTATGTGTGTGTGTGTGTGTGTGTGTGTGTGTGTATAAAAGAAAATCACGTGATCAGGGTGAAGGCGTTACACTGAGGAAATCAAGGTCCGTATTTTCGTCAGGTGAGGAAGCTCCCTAACACCTTTTCCGTAGCGATTTATTTTTGGAAATATTATGAATCTTCTGTGCGGTATTTTTGCAGAGTATGGCGATGTAGGAAGGATTTATAACGGGGAACAGGGTAGTAAGGTGAAATAAGCAAACTAAATCGCACAGGAAAAGGTGTTAGGCAGCTTGCTTAACCGATGAGCATTCGGGTCCAATTTAACTACAAAAGTACAAGATGCGGGAGCTTCAGAGTCCTTCAGTTAATGCCGTTGGTGTGCTGTGGTGTGGTGTGGGTAAATTTGTGTGGTGTGGTGTGGTGTGGGTAAATTTGTGGTGTGGTGTGGGTAATTTTGTATGGTGTGTTCTGGGTTAATCTGTGTGGTGTGATGTGGTGTGGGTAAATTTGTGTGATGTGGTGTGGGTAAATTTGTGTGGTGTGATGTGGTGTGAGTACATTTATGTGGTGTGGTGTGGTGTGGGTAAATTTGTGTGGTGTGATGTGGTGTGGGTAAATTTGTGTGGTGTGGTGTGTTGTGGGTAAATTTGTGTGGTGTGGTGTGTTGTGGGTAAATTTGTGTGGTGTGGTGTGGTGTGGGTAAATTTGTGTGATGTGGTGTGTTGTGGGTAACTGTGTGTGATGTGGTGTGTTGTGGGTAAATTTGTGTGGTGTGGTGTGGTGTTGGTAGATTTGTGTGGTGTGGTGTGGTGTGGGTAAATTTGGTGGTGTTGTGTGATGTGGGTAGATTTGTGTGGTGTGGTGTGGTGTGGGTAAATTTGTGTGGTGTGGTGTGGTGTGGGTAAATTTGTGTGGTGTGGGCAAATTTGTGTGGTGTGGTGTGGTGTTGGTAGATTTGTGTGGTGTGGTGTGGTGTGGGTAAATTTAGTGGTGTTGTGTGGTGTGGGTAAATTTGTGTGGTGTGGTGTGGTGTGGGTAAATTTGTGTGGTGTGGTGTGGTGTGGGTAAATTTGTGTGGTGTGGTGTGGTGTGGGTAAATTTGTGTGGTGTGGTGTCTTGTGGGTAAATTTGTGTGGTGTGGTGTGGTGTAGGTAATTTTGTGTGGTGTGATGTGGTGTGGGTAAATTTGTGTGGTGTGATGTGGTGTGGGTAAATTTGTGTGGTGTGGTGTGGTGTGGGTAAATTTGTGTGGTGTGATGTGGTGTGAGTATGTTTATGTGGTGTGATTTGGGCCCGCTAACTCGCTAATGTATACGAGGCTGAAACACCTCGCGTCGAACAATCGTAAATAAGAGACAGATGGAAAAGAACAAGAAAGAAAGAAAAAGAAAAGAATAATTAACCTCTAAGAAACCAGGCATTTCCCACAGCTGAATAAAATCGTCTGGCAGAAGCTAAAACAAAATTCTGAGGGATAGATATAGGCTGGAGAGAAAGAGGGAAGGTTGGCGGTTCACAGGATATGCATACATTAGTCACTCCCCTCCCACATTCCTTTCTCACCCTTTCCCTCCCACCCATAGCGTCTCTCTCTCTCTCTCTCTCTCATCTATTCTTACTTCTTTCCTTTTCTTCCTTCTGCCTACTTGTCTTCCTTCCTTCCCTCGCTCTCTCTTCCTTCCCTTTTGTCTTCTTCCTTTCATTGCCTCTGTATTTCCCCTTCTTCTCTCATTTGATATTTTCTTCTTTCTACCATTAGAGGATTTTATTCAGTGATTTAGCTTAACTGTAGTACTGACCTGAAAAAGTAAAATAAAATAAAATGCTGTAGTTAACTCCACCAATTCTTTAAAATCTCCCCTGAGTCAAATACAATCGTTTGAGAGGAGCAAGAAGATGAAAATTACCTCCTCGCAGTGAAGGGGTGAAGTTTGCATATTCCCTCACTCATTCTTTTTTTTTCTCTCTCTCTTTTCCTCTCTCTCTCTCTCTCTCTCTCTCTCTCTCTCTCTCTCTCTCATATTCTTCTTCTCCGTTCTCTGTGTCTGCCTCCCTTTCTCCAGTTAACCCCCCACATTATCCCTCCTTCTTCCCTTACTTTCCTCCATTTTTCCCTCTCCACTTCATTTCCTCCCTCCCTCCCTACCTCCCCCTTTCTTTTCTTCCCTCACTTATCTCCCTCCATCCATCCATTCATCCCTCTGCCCTTCCTTTCCTCATTCCCTCCCTCATCCCTTCCATTCGTCAGTCTCTCTCTCTCCCCTTCCTTTCTTCAGTTCCTCCCTTTCCCTTCCTTCCTTCAATCCCTCTCTCTCCCTTCCTTTCTTCAGCCCCTGCCTCTCTCTTCCTTTCTTCAGCAGCTCCCTCTCCCTCTCACCATTACATTAAGAAAGCTGCATGATATGTTAGGCAGTAGCAAGCAAAGGATATAAAACAGGCGTCAATATAATGAGGGGGTTTTATTGAGAAAGTATATAACTCTTGACTACATGAGGTCTGCCGAAATAAAATCAAAATCATCTGACGGTAGCAAGAATAGAATATAGACCTTATCGCATTAATTACTCGCCTATACATTCATTTCATCAATCAATCTCTTCTCCATCCTTTCCCTTTCACTCTCTTCTCCCCGTCTCCCTCTGTCTTCACCCATTCCTTCTCCCGTCGTTCCTGTTTTCTCCTCTTCCTTCTTCCTTGCATCCGTTCAGCAACACGTCTTTCCTAATCTGTAGTAAAATCGTCTGGAGGTGATGGATGTGAAATAACAGACGTCATGAGTAAAGAAAATAATGGAAGCCTAATTCAGGTCCATTTTTTCACGACAGGCCTTTCCAAACCTAAACAAAGTCGACTAAAGGCAGCAAAAATAAAATACCTTCATCTACCTAAAGGGGTTAAGCAGCTACTTTACTCTCCCCTACATTATTCCTATCTTCAATCCCTCCATGCCTCTCCCTCCACCTCCTCCCCCACTCATTGTCAGTGTCAAGACTCAGAAGAGACAACAGATGGTGGGGAGCAGTAACCTTCCTACCTACCTGCCTATCCCTACCTTCCTCCCTCTACTTCACACCCCCTCTTTCCCTTTTTCGCCCACTCTTCCTCCTACCCCTTTCTCTCTCATTCACATCCTATCTCCTGTCCACATTCTGTCTATGCCTTCTTCGCTCTCTCTTACCCTCTCATTTCTTTCTTCTCCCTGCTCCTTAGTTTCTTTTCCATCTCATCCTCCACCTTTCCTCAACTCCTCATTCCGTCTCTCCACACACCTCCCCCTCCCTTCTCTCACCTTTTCTCTACCTCTCCTCTCTACTCCTCCGCCATTCTTCATTCTCTCCCTCACTCCCTCTCAACCTTCCTACTGCCAATACCTATTCTTCTACCTCCGTGACTAACGTATAACATTGAATTAGTGTTATAGTCTGACATCTTGTTGGGATCGCAATGTCTGTGTGCTATGTGTATCTCTGTATCTCTTTTAAAACTGTTTACCACTCCTCACGCCCTCTCCACGCTCCTTCACTCCCTCTCAACCCTCCTTCATTCCCTCTCCACCCCCTTCTTGAGAAAGATCTAGAAAATGGTTTAGCTGAATCGCAGAGAAATTACAGGGAACTCAAGGCAGAGTTTGAGACACTGAAAGAGTTTGTAGTGGCAAATGTAGGAGTCAGCAACAGCACTCGAGAAGGAAGAAGCGTACAAATTGAGCTCGTACAAGCCCCCGCCCATCAGGCAGTCACAAATAATAGTGTATCAGTATCTTCCTCACCCAGCGATTCAGTACGTTCCTTGCCAAGCGAGGTCCCCTTTACTATGGTAAGAAATGGCGCAAAACCCGGAAAAGATAAGAGGAAGCATCTTCCCACAACTACGTATAATCGCTACCAGATCCTTGCCGAAGCGGTTAATGAGACAGAAGAAACAGGGCTTATTGGGGACTCTATTGTACGCAGTCAGCTGGAGGAAGTTTGTGGACGCGCTCCCATCAGCAGAAAGAGGTACTGTTTTCCAGGAGGTGGACTATGTGATATCACAGAAGCCTGCGATGAGGTCACAAAAGACGCAAATGATCAAACTCTGTACGTTATCCATGTTGGTACAAATGATCTGAAGCGCAATAGATCAGAGGAATTGCTAGCAAAGTATCATGAAATGATCAAACGATTCAAAACTAAGTCCACTAATGTGATAATATCTGGTATACTCCCAAGGATCAAGGCAGAAAATAGTTTCTATGATAAGGCCTTCAGCACAAATAACCGGCTCAAATCTCTCTGCACGCAGGAGGGAGTCGACTTTGTCAATCTGTGGGACCAGTTTTATGGGCAACATACTCTATTCTAGAAAGATGGTCTCCATTTGAACTCAGTAGGAGCAGCACGGCTAGGTAGACTTCTACACGATAAAGTCGCCCTCTTCAGATCAAAAAACGCGGCACGTCCAGGAACAGTAACCTTAACGTAAATACCCACAAAGTCGATCACCAACCGTTCGGAACGGAATTAGAGTCTGCTATGCTAACGCACGTAGTCTACGTAACAAGTTTGAGGATTTAGAATCTCTAATTTACCTAGAAAATTATGACATCATTGGCATCACAGAGTCCTGGATTAACACATCTGACCGTGACTTTCTAGCGGAATACTCACTAACAGGGTACAATATTTTCAGCTGTGAGCGACCACATCGAGCTGGTGGCGGTGTTTTACTATATGTGAAAACTAGTCTCCATCCCCTTGTGCTATCCAAACCCAGTATTACCAACATAGATGCCAGTTATGTTCAGTTAAGTATTAATTCACACAAAATAAATATATGTCTCATCTAACGTCCTCCAGCACAGTCAACTGAGACAGATGAAAAACTATGATCAAATTGCGGAAATTTGTTGTCAAGAGGATAGCGTAATTTTTGGAGACTTTAATCTACCGGTAACAAAGTGGGGTGAACCACTGACGGCACACTCAGGACAAGAGCTTTATACGAATCTTCAAGAAAGCGCCCTTTCCCAACACGTAGAATACCCAACGAGAGGAAACAATATCCTAGATATCATCTTGACTACAAATGACAACCTAGTCAACAACGTTGAAATAGGACCTGAGTTTAGTTCCAGTGATCATCAAACTATACAGTTTAATATTACTACTGAAAAAGTAAAAGAAACGGAGAGCAAAGAAAAGGTCCCAGATTATCGTAGAGCTAATTTCAACAGGCTCAGAGCGCTACTTGCAACTGCAGATTGGAATCAAATGTCTGAAACCGATGACATAAACCAAGCATGGGAAATATTCACCGAAAAATTTAATGAAGTGGTAAAGTCATGTGTGCCATTACGTAACAGACGTCCAGCTGGAAATAGTAAACCAAAGTGGTGGTCCAGTGAAATAAAAAGTAACTTAATAGCCAAAAAACAGGCATACCATAAATATAAAGCTACACAAAATAATGATGATAAATTACAGTACGATAATCTACGCATATCGAAAAGACTTATTAAACAAAGCAAAAGAGCACTGGAGATCCACATTGCTAATACGTGCAAATCAAATCCTAAAGAATTTTACAGTTACATTAGAAAGAAAAAGGTTATGACTACATCAATAGGTCCTCTAGAAACAAACAATGGCAAACACACTGAAAATGAGGTCGAAATGGCAAACATTCTTAACGATTACTTTGCGTCTGTTTTTACAGTCGAAAACACCACCAGAAACCTACTGTTACCCACAAACCAAGCAAATAGCACAGTCCTTAGTAACTATGCTATCCATAATAACGATATCCTTTCAGCCATAAATAGTACGGACATAAACAAAACCCCTGGCCCCGATAAAATATCACCGAGAATTCTCAAAGAAGCAAAACATGAGTTACTGCTGCCACTCTCTGTCTTATTCAATAAATCATTAAGTACTGGGAAAGTTCCACGCAAATGGAAACTAGCAAATGTAACACCAATTTTCAAAAAAGGAAATGAGTCTCACCCAGGAAATTACAGACCAATCTGCTTAACATCAGTAGTGTGCAAGTTAATGGAAAAAATCATAAGAGATAAAATAGTTAATTATCTAGAAGAAAATAATATAATTAAAGACTCGCAACATGGATTCAGACATCGTCGTTCATGCTTAACTAACTTACTGGACTTCTTCCATGATGTTTACAAATCATACGATGACTCAAGAGCAGTAGATATAATTTACCTCGACTTTCAGAAAGCATTTGACACTGTCCCTCACAAGCGTCTCATGAAAAAAATAGAAGCACATGGAATAAAAGGAAAGACGCAAAAATGGTTACAAGACTGGCTGTCAGACCGAAAACAGCGAGTTGTGATAAACGGAAAGGAATCCAAATGGCGTAATGTGATCAGCGGCGTTCCCCAAGGCTCAGTACTTGGACCAATACTTTTTATTATCTATATAAATGACACTGATGAGGGTCTAAATTGTAAAGTATCCAAATTTGCAGATGATACTAAAATAACCAGTAAAGTCACTTCAAAATTACAGTGGCAGCAGTTACAAAATGACCTTAATACTTTAGCAAGATGGGCAGAAATATGGCAAATGAAATTCAACACAGAAAAATGTAAAGTACTTCATATTGGAAGTAACAATGTCCATGCAAATTACAAAATGAACAATATTCAGTTATCAAGTACAGACAGTGAAAAGGATCTTGGTGTGATAATATCAAATGACCTAAAACCAAGCAAGCAGTGTACCGATGTGGTTAAAATTGCAAACAAGCTAGTGGGTTTTATTGGAAGAACTTTCGAATTTAAATCGGAAAAAGTCATACTTGCCTTGTACAACTCGCTAGTGCGCCCCTATCTTGAGTATTGTGTGCAATTCTGGTCTCCGTACTACAGAAAGGACATTGAAAAATTAGAGAAAATTCAGTGAAGAATCACAAAAATGATACCACGACTTAGAAACAAACCATATGAGGAACGCCTTGAAGAACTTAAATTATTTAGCCTAACAAAGCGCAGGTTAAGAGGGGACCTTATTGAAGTTTTCAAAATCATGAAGGGATATGACAACTTAGACATGAATAAATATTTTGATATAGACCGGTCGAGTCAAACCAGAAGTAATGGCTGCAAAATCATGGGAAAGCGATTCCAATCCCATGAAGCAAAATACTTCTTCTTTAACAGAGTTGTAAATATCTGGAACAGATTACCCTCAGATACCGTGAACAGTATCTCAATTGAGACATTCAAAAACAAATTAGACAAGTATTTGCACGAAAATCCTCAGCTGACTCTTTTTCTGTCCGAATAACTTGCTTTTATAGCTACGGTACATGTAAGTTCATGCCCCTTTAGTCTACAAGACACCCCGTAAACAATGTAACCGTACATAGTGTTACGTCACGATATTATACATTTTCAATTTATTCGATGCAAACAAAGCAATATAAGCACAGATTAGGATCTGCACAGATAACCCTGAGTTAACGGTCACTACTCTTACTTTCGACCTGTGATGGGCTGTGGATCACTGAGGGTCCATGTTAGTCAAGTGACCACCATCGGGATTTTTTTAATGTACCAGGGGTCACTGCTTCAGGATGAAACTTGTGTACTTGTCCCATATGGGAGAGTTCCCTGTCTCAGTGGAGTGAACGGAGCTAGGGCCTGATTGACTGCTGCCTACCTTAAAAGCGCCAGGCAAGGCTACCGCACCACCCCTAAACATCCACACTGTGCAGTCCCCTCGTATCTACAGGACACCCCGTAAACTTAACATAGCGTCATGTCACGTCATTATACGTTTTTCGATTTACCCAAAGCAAATGAGATAATATACAGTAAGCACAGATTAGGATCTGCACAGATAACCCTGAGTTAACGGTCACTACTTTTACTTTCGACCTGTGATGGGATGTGAATCACTGAGGGTCCCTGTTAGTCAAGTGACCACCATCGGGATTTTTTTTAATGTACCAGGGGTCACTGCTTCAGGATGAAACTTGTGTACTGTCCCATATGGGAGAGTTCCTTGTCTCAGTGGAGTGAACGGAGCTATTGCCTGATTGACTGCTGCCTACCTAAAAAGCGCCAGGGAAGGTTGCCGCACCACCCCTAAACATTCACTCTGTGCATTGCACATCCACACTGTGCACTGTGCTGTCCCCTTTTATCTAAGACACCCGTCCTATATACTTTTCAATCTCCCCAGTGCAAAGAAAGCAATATAAGCACAGATTAAGATCTGCACAGATAACCCTGAGTTAACGGTCACTACTCTTACTTTCGACCTGTGATGGGCTGTGGATCACTGAGGGTCCCTGTTAGTCAAGTGACCACCATCGGGATTTTTTTTAATGTACCAGGGGTCACTGCTTCAGGATGAAACTTGTGTACTTGTCCCACATGGGAGAGTTCCTTGTCTCAGTGGAGCAAAGGGAGCTAGGGCCTGATTGACTGCTGCCTACCTTAAAAGCGCCAGGCAAGGCTGCCGCACCACCCCTAAACATCCACACTGTGCAGTGTGTAGCTTCCACGTTATGTCCACAGACTTCCCATTAACTCAATGTAACCGGTTTATAATGTCATGCCGTAACTATTATTTTATTTGTTTACTTTCTCTTTCAGGTTACTCTATCGGGTAGCTTATAGATAAAGTATTATAGAATGTGACTTTTCCTTTCCAGTGTTTCCTATAAAATTTCCATGTCAGTTTTTCCATGCTGCATGGTGGTTTTTCTCACTTTTTCCTGGAGGGTTTGGTGGTGGGGGGAGCCTTCTTGCTTTACTATCCTTATCCTTCAACATGTAGAGTTAGATCTTGTAGTCATAGTTTTCTCTAACAAGCAGCCTCGAAAGGACCATAAGGTCTGTTGCTGTTTGCTTTCCTGTGTAATCCTGTGTAATCCCTCACTCCCTCTCCACCCTCCTTCACTGCCTCTCTACCCTCTTTCACTACCTCGCAATTCATCTCTCTCTCTCTCTCTCTCTCTCTCCTTTCCTTCAGCATCATCTTATTTTTCCTTCACCAATATTCCTTTACCATTCTCACATTTTCTCCCACTTCCCTCCTCCATAATCTTATTTCCTCTCTTTCTCTCAAACGTTAACCCTTTCTTCCTCTTTTTCTTCTTTCCTCCAGCATTTTCTCTTTTCTCTCGCCTCCTCTTCTCTCCACAATTCTTCCTCTCCTTTCCTTCCCTCCTCTTTTCCTTCCCCTATGCTCTTTTCCTCCCTCTCTCCTCCATGTCTCTCTCACATACCATTTTCCCTCTTAACCCTCCCCCCCATCTCACCTCAGTGCAATCAAAGTAGACGTTACGGTTTGTCTGTCACTGTGCAAAAACTACTTTCATTTTCAAGCACACACACACACACACACACACACACACACACACACACACACTCTCTCTCTCTCTCTCTCTCTCTCTCTCTCTCTCTCTATCTATCTATCTATCTATCCATATGTTTATCTATCATAACTTTTTTCTTTCTCTTTACTTCTTCCTCTCGCTCCTCTTCCTTTCCTCTTTCACTTTCCCTTATAAGTCTCTTCTTTCTTTACTCCTATTTAATTTTCTCCTCTCACATGTCGTTCCCTTACTCCCTCCTTCTCCTTTACTCCTTCCTTACTTTCTTCCCTCCTTCTCTCCTTCCTATCTTTCTCATTCTCTCATTACTCCTCTGAACCCCCTCTTCCCCATTCGTCTCAGTGTGATCAACGCAGAGGGTGTAGGTTGTCTATCATAGGCAACGCTGCTTCATTTTCAAGAACTCTTTCTCCCTCCTCTCTCTCTCTTTCTCTCGTCTCTCTCTCTCTCCCTCTTTCTCTCTCTCTCTCTCTCTCTCTCTCTCTCTCTCTCTCTCTCTCTCTCTCTCTCTCTCTCGCCAATAAATCATCTTTTATCTGCTTGAAGAAGAAATCGCTAAAAGAAGGAATAACGTAGAAAAAGAACAAAACTTCGAGTTATTAATGGCACAGAAAGTGACAGAAGTGCGTCAGATTTTCGCAATAAGGAATACACATGAAAAGGTACTTAAAAACACACACATATAGTTCTTTCTACGAAGTGAAGGAATGGGAAGGAATGCAACAGGCTTGGAACTACAGCAGATGAAGGCAAAATATTTTTAAACGAAATAATATCCAGGTGACGTAAGGTGGGAGAGGCCTGAGTTAAGTTATGCAGGTAATTAGGCTAATGATGATGATGATGAGTGAGTCTGTTACGCAACAACTCAGCTACGCTTTCATGCATATTCATGCACTGAATATGAAAACTGGTTTTAATCTGTGTTTATGAAACAAGGCGTAAGTTGCAAATTTTGGTGAACTGGCAGTAACCCCGAACCTCAAACTCTGATGGTTGTCTTGATTCCAGTCATGAATTTGTGAAATATAAGTTATGAATTGTCTCGAGCTCGATACAGCTTCCCACATTTCATATGAATACAGCAGAACACCTGCTGCCCAGTGTCAGTGTTATGTGTGCGGTTACATGAAAAAACATACAAAGAAATTAGGAAGTAAAGGAGGGTTGTGATGTGGATGTGAATGTGACTAAAAGTGTTAGGAGAAATAGACTGAGATGGTTTGGTCAAGTGGAGAGGATGCAGAATGAGAGACTGACTAGAAAAGTGCAAGTGAGTGAGGTGGAGGGGAAGAGGAGTGGGAGGGGGGAGTCCAAAAATGAGATGTGAGGATGGAATGAAGAGATATATGGGAGAGGGGGATGTGAGTTGCAGGAAGGGCAGCCAAACTGCAGAAGGCAGGGCGACGTGGAAGCTATTTGTCTGTAATCACCCCTTACGGGATTAAGGCGTCTAGCAAAAGATATATAGATAGTTTTTGGACAGACTGAACCGTGGAAAATTTTGCGCTCACACTTTTGTCGATTTTTAGTTTAATTTAGCAGTTTACAATCAGCATGAAAACAATATATATAAAAAAAAAATGGATCTGTATGCATGAATATTTGAGTAAGTCTGATAATCCTTCTTCTCACCCACTCTGGATACGCTACTCAAGTGTCAGTGTTATCTGTTTTGTGTTGTTTATGAATCTCCAGCTTTGTGGAAGAGTCGAGTGATTGATGGTCTGCCGCTTAAATCTGCGTTGAGGGGTTCAGTTACGTTTTCATTTTAGATCAACAGCATGATCTTTTAGGTTCGATTAAAAATTCCGGCTCGGTTCCTGTGCTTTGAATAGAACTTGGTTTAGAATATTCGCTCAGAGCTTATCACAGTACAACCTCAAATTGGGGAGGGTGGAGCAGGTAGGGAATTGGCCTCGAATTCTAGACTCAAGGCTTAATTTGGGGTTATAGCCTTGAGTGCAGTCAGGTGGTGGAGATGCGCTTGAAGCCAGTCCAGAAATAGATACACCTCTCTGATACGCAGACAACTTTACTGTTATTGCTGTTGTTATTACTGTTACCGTTGCTGTTTGTAGTTATTGTTATTAATGTTGTTATTCCTACCTCGAGACGAAAGGATATCACTTACTGACGGAGTTAGTCACAATCCCCATTAATCAGTTCACACCGACGACATCTTTGATTATTTTTGGTATTTCCAGACGGTGTTCAAGCTTATGAGAGACTAATGTTAGTGAAAGTATTAGTAACTTTGGCTATCGCAGTCTTTCCGAGTGTCAGCCTTCCACACCAGGGTGCTGGTCTGCTGGGCGGGAGGTAAATTGACCAGAAAATGGTGGCTGGCGTGATGAGGCACATTGTTGGAACACTGCGTGCGGCTCCTCCCTTAGTTTTCCCTCCTTTTCTCACTGCAAAAAAAAAAAATAAATAAAATAAAATAAAAATAAAAAAATAAAAATCTGAATTTAAGGCCTTTGTGGGCCGGTGGTGTGAGTTTTGTTCCCGGTGTGTTCTGCTGATAAAGATGCCTCAATATTTCCAAGTATCAGATATTTAAAAAAGAAAAAGTTGCTTATTCCCTATTCCATCAATTCTACACCAGAATCACTGTACTTCTGACACCTTCGAAACAAGATCATTGTTTCTCAAGAGTTTTTTGCGAACATCATCAACAAATATTACATGACTGAGCAACATTACCACCTGACCAGTCAGTTAGCCTGCAATAATAGTTTAAGAAAAGAAACACTTTAATTTTTTCAACAAGAGGATGAGGTTCACTATCACAACAGGAACTTTCCCGCTCCGTTCGTGTGACTGACCCTGACTGCTGAACAAATATTTACACAAACTGCACACCTAGAGACATATTGGTTTATTGTGAGTGTACTTCCCGGTCTTCCTATTTTCTGATACTGTTTGATGATTTAATACAACATCCAGCTTCTAACATGAAATTTCTGGCGTTGAAGACAGGAATTATGAGCAATGACTAGAAGGATGAGTTCGTTCAGCAGCGGCCGTAGTAGCAACTCCCTCAGTACCTTGGCTCATCTATTTTGTTCCTGCTAACGTCAGACATTATTCAGTTTGATGGTGAAGGAGTTAGACACAACCTCAGTACCGTGACAACTTCTGTATTCTTGCTACCACACGATTTAGTCCTCGTCGTTCTTATGAAAAATATTGGACAACAGATAACGGTAATTAGACAGAACGATAAACAGAGATATAGATAGACAGATAGACAGACAGACAGATATATATCTTCCGTGGTGAAACAACTATGACATGAGACCGTAGCGCCATGTTTCAATTAAGCTGTGATCGTACGGCGGAACAACGTAAAGAGTTATCCATCTCGCTGCCTTTGTGTTGACGGTCCCTCCCGACAAGTGAGAGTGACGCATCGCACCGCCTCTGCCACACCGCCATCACGTTGTTCGGCTATACCACGTAGCTATAGTCACAAACGAACTAACGAGCACTTCCCCGTTGTAGGTATGCTTTGTTTTTGCAAGAAGGACGAAGAAAATGCAGAATCTTCCTGTATCTTGTTTTTCACGAAACTCAGATCTTGAGTGACGAGTGGAAAAATTAAATAATCGTAAATTTGTTTGCGTTTAATTGCAGCATCGGACTGTGCGGAGTTCTCTTTACTGTAAATCATACAGAGTGAATGCATCTGCAGATTCATGGTTTGATGTGTATTTAACTGTGTATCCGAAGTAAGCAGTGTAAGTCCAGTAAAGTGTGACGCTGTTTTAATGTCTTCTGAAACAGCAAAACGGGACGTGTACCATATTTATGTTTCCTGGCGGTTTTTTTTTTTTTTTTTTTTTCACAGCCAGTGAAATCTTACAGTTAATAAAGACAGTGGTTACAGGCATTGCTGTAGTTGTTTCTATGGCGAAAGAGATCTCTACGACCTGGATACTCTGGTACAGCTACTTCTTACCACAGCCAAGCGTAACAGTTTGTCCTTAGCGTATGGCAAACATAGTAAGTTGGTAAGAGAAGAACAGTGTACTAATATTAAGAAATGTAAACTAACAAATAAATATATGTGCAATATTTACGAGTGAAGCTAAAAATACTCGTATAGTAACTTAAAACTGTGTTATAAATGCAGATAAAAAATATCTAGTAAGCTTTCTGGATAAGCAGT
The DNA here is from genome assembly GCF_032717465.1 of Coenobita brevimanus. Taxonomy (NCBI): domain Eukaryota; kingdom Metazoa; phylum Arthropoda; class Malacostraca; order Decapoda; family Coenobitidae; genus Coenobita; species Coenobita brevimanus. The sequence goes on from NC_137063.1 coordinate 11,613,457, forward strand.
TCCTTGATAGAGAGGTGAATGATCAGGATGAAGGCTACACATTGTTTTATCTGCTAAGGTAATAAGAATAAAAAACGTCATCAAACTAAACGGCAAAGTACTTAATGAAGATCTATCTATCTATCTATTGCCAGACGCCTCAATCCCGTTTGGGGTGGCCACAAACAAATCGCCTCCAAGTCGCCCTGTCCCCCGCCATTTCACTCCCCTGCTCCCAACTCACACTCCCCTCTCTCATATACCTCTCCACCCCATCTCTCCATCTCATCCTCGGCCTCCCCCTCCCTCTTTCCCCCTCCACCTCACTCATATACACTCTCTTCGTCAGTCTTTCACCCTCCATCCTCTCCACATGGCCAAACCACCTCAGCGTGTTCCTCATAACGCTTCCTATCACATCCACATCAACACCACAACATGCAGAAATAATGAAAAGAAGCTTAATATGCCTTCAGGATAACTAAATTCTTGGTAATCAGACAACCAGAGGCGCAGACTTCCACAGTATTGTGAATTACCCTTATGCTGAGGCGCTAACAGAAATAAACAAGAAGGGGCAATACTCATGCACCCATCAGTCTGACTTTGCCATGTGACCTTGACCTTCCCAGAATGTTCTCAAAAGCGAATCCCTTCATCCTTGCTCCCACAGAGTTTGGTCAAAACCATATCCTGGCTTTCTCATCTGACTTTCTCATGTGACCTTGACCTTTGACCTTTTCCTATGACCTTGCATTTAATAAACTGGTTTCAAAATTTAAATCCTTTATTCTCGCCTTACCTTGAACTTTTCCACATAGTTTAGTCGGACAGAAACTGTTTAAGTTAACGTTCCTAAGTGACCTTGTCCTTCGACCTATTATTCTAAAAAAAAAAAAAAAAAAAACAGATCAACCCCTTGTTTGACCCTCAACCCTTACAGCAAGAAAATCCAAATCAGATAAATAATGTTTTAGTGAATTGTTCAAACACACACACACACACACACACACACACACACACACACACACACACACACACACACACGTCGAAATTTGATGTTGCACCTGGACCTTAGTCATTGACCTTTCCCTGTGAGCTTGGCATTTGACGTACTGCTCTTCAACCCCTCCACAGATTTTTGTCTAAATCTAATAATTGTCTAAACTGTTTGATTTGACCTTGTCCTTTGACCTTGCCCTTTGATCTACTGTTCTGGAAAAAAAACACACACACAATAGGGTTACTCCCTGGCTGATCCTTAACACTTCCACCAGGTTAAGATAAAATCGGACCAAACAGTATGCATTATTATTATTTTTTTTTTAAACCATCACTCACATGGGATGAAATTTTATCTTGCCCTGTGACGTCCTGTAATTGTCCTCAATATCCAGTCACTTCATTCCTTCATTAACTTGAACAGTAAGTTTAGTCAAAATCGGACAAAAATTGTTTAAAGCAATTTTCCTAGGTCAGTGTTTGACCTAACCCTGTGACCTTGGACTTATTAGTCTAAAAAGATAATAGGCTTCTTCAGTGGGTAGACTTGAACCCTTCCGTGAGGTCTGGTTAAAATCGAATCAAAGCTTTTTATTTTATTCACACACACACACACACACACACACACACACACACACACACACACACACACACACACACACACGTCTACTAATACATAACACCAGCTCACACTCGGGTATAAATACAATTATACGGTAACAGGTGGAGTATACGAGTGAAATACAGAAAGGAACTTGAGGAACCTTCTTGATACGTAAGGTAAAATTTTTCAGTACAGTAACGCCTTTTATTATATATTCTAGTAGGCGGTATTAACTGAGAGGATTAGAAAAACAACCCCTTGCAATCCCTTCACTGTGATTATTATATTTCCTCCTTATCCTCCTTTTTTCTTTCCCTTGTGTTTTCCCCCTTCCTACGACCAGACTGATTAAGCTCATGAAGGAATTCCCGTAGTGAAGGTGTTAGTAGTAAGACAATCAGGTAATGAGCTTCCACCCCATTATTACCCCTACCACATTATTACTCCCACCACATTATTACCTCCCACATTATTACTCCTACTACATAATTACTCCTACCACACTATTACTCCTACCACATTAGTACTCCCACCACTTTATTACTCCTACCACATTATTACTCCTACCACATTATTTCTCCTGCCACATTATTACTCCCACCACATTATTACTCCCACCACATTATTACTCCTACCACATTATTACTCCCACCACATTATTACTCCCACATTATTACCCCTACCACATTATTACTCCTACCACATTATTACTCCCACCACATTATTACTCCTACCACATTATTACTCCCACCACATTATTACTCCCACCACATTATTACTCCTACCACATAATTACTCCCACCACAGTATTACCCCTACCACATTATTACTCCTACCATCTACCATTCCTACTCTCACCATACACCAGTTCATGACGAAACAGTGAACGATGATTCTCAAAACCCAGTAAAACAATCTTCGGAACCAACAAACTTTCAGAATGTTAAATGTGAGTTTCATAACTGTTTGACAACAAATTTTATCTATATTATTGTCCACAACTCTGCAGCCAGGGGCAAGAGTTCGTCCACTACTCCACTGCGTCAACCTTACACTTATGGCATCTATGTACAGAGAGGAGGGAAAAAATTACCTCAATAGCTTCTTTATATCTGTCAACAGTGGAAAGTGAGACGTAGAAGAAGAGAAATATTAAGCAAACTTTTGCCCCTGACTGTACATAGTGCCATCATACACCGTACTTAATTGCCTTACGCCGAGTGCCAAGGTTCGTGGCGAGACTGTGACCATCTGGCGGCCTGGGAAGGGAACTACGGGGAGTTGTTTTGTCCAGTCACTGCACAGATGCAGTCAACACATACCGGTTGGCATCCGTTAAGCAAGAATCATTTGGTATGTCATTATTGAAACAGCAATTAATGAAGTACATACACCGGTACAAGATATATAATTATCTTTCACACTACAATGGCACGGTATTGAAAAGGGTTTTTTTCTAATCTGACGATGCTCCATAACTGCTTTTAGCGCAGCTGATGGTGGATCGATTTTATTAGCTACCAAGGAGACTCATTCCTCGCTTATAACCTGGCCTCACCGAGTTTTCTGCAACAAAGACTCAGAGCGGTATTCTTGTACGGTTAGGAAGCTTCCTAACACCTCTTCCTTACCGGTTTATTTCTGATTCTGCTTCATTATATTCTTGTGTGTTGGTCATGCAATCTATGATGACACTGAGAAGACATGAGAAGCAAGCCAGGGGATATTAATGAGTAGTTTGAAAAATAAATCGACAAGGAAGAGGTGATAAGGAGCCTCCTTACCCGACGAGAATTCGGACCTCATTATCTAAGTTGTGGGAGTGGCCCAGTAGTACTGGTAAACACCGACTGTACTCAGCTGAACTTTACACCGAGAGGCAACAGGACATATATATATATATATATATATATATATATATATATATATATATATATATATATATATATATATATATATATATATATAGTGCATATATATATCTATATATATCTATATATATATATATATATATATATATATATATATATATATATATATATATAGTGCAATGGTTAGTCACTACACTTCTCTCACTTTAACTTGGTCCAGTTTTCCGTTGTTTTATCAGCTTATTTCACTTAGCTCAGGGGCAGAGACAGACAATGGTACGGTTCTACATCCTTTCCATGAAACCTTTTCGTGACTAGCATCATGTTCTAGTGTTTATCTCTTGCTACAGGTGAGCATTCAAGACAGAGAGATTGCGATTATACGCCAAGAAAAAAGTGAACAGAGTATAGTGAAGTTGTTGTTAGTTGTTCATTTACACCATTAAAAACCGTAACAAAACCTAATGTGGAGCAGCAATTTCGCTTCATGTTTTCGGATTCCCAGGTATATATATACGAATTGCTAACACTATACTGTACAAGTTCTTTTTACCTAGATTCAACACCAATACTATACTTGTTTCCCAGATGTACTCAGATGAACAGAAAATAGATAATAACGGAGTAACGGTGTCTACTAATTAAAGAATAAAAAATCCGCACGTTAATTACACAAAAAAGTAATTATTGTAGAGTGTGAGAGTACTTGAGGTAAGGTAACTACTTCCGTGTTGTCTCCGTTATACCGTACCAGCTGTCCCTCCTCGGCCTCTGACCCTCTCGCTCACTCGCTCTCCACTTCCCTTCACTATCACTCCTTCATTTACCCGGTTATTCACTGCTGATGTGGGGTAGACAAATGTGCAAACCATCCACCCATTTTGCGTGGACGGTGACTGTTGTGGGATTCAAAGCAAACAGTTTCTTTATACCCAGATACAATTTTCAGCGTTGGGTGGAAACAAGTTCAAATGGACGGCTGGTGGTCTAGAGGGTTAAGGCAACACAAGGGGATGTGGGGAGAGTGTTTGGGATTTGTTAATCACATCATACCGCTCAGAGGCAACTGACCACCTACAGTCATATTAAATGTCTGGATTAAGTAACCTGGCCCGGGATTCCAGCTCTCTGATGGGACAATCAGGAACTGGATGGTAGACACAGAGATACTGCTCCCTCATATTCAATGGCGTTTCATCATTAGCTGTTTTATTTAGTCTTCTTTGTGTTCCATGTCACTCGTCCGGTGATGCAATTTTTTCATTGTATTCCCGTTAACTGCAGACAGGTTTATTAATCTTTAGAGAGACTGGGGAGATTTAAAATACCTCCATGTACCCTTTCCTCACAGGAGACCTCCTCAGAGCTGAAGAAAAGCGCCTGAAGGCAGCAAAAATATAATGATGAGACGTCACTGAAGTGATTTTAAAAAAAATATTTTATAGATTCATTACCGGGGATGTTATGTTTTTGCCGGCGTTGGTTTGCTTGTTTGTTTGTTTGTCTTTTTATTTGTTTGCTTGTTTGTCTGTTTGTTTGTCAGTCTGTTACCAACTTTACTCAAAATGCTATGAGCGGATTTTGATAAAATATTGTGGAAGGGTAGGCCATGGGCCGAGAAAGAAATGATTAAATTTGAGGGAGGATCCGCATCCGGATCCGGAGTATCCAGCACAATATCTCCAAACGTTCTCTATGAAATTCAATGAAAGTTTGTGGAAAGGTGGGACACGGACCAAAAAAGAATTTAATAAATTTTTGGGGGGATCTAGATCCTGATTGGGATCCGGATCCATTTTAATGACAATGGCATTGGCGGAGGTATGCGTTGTCTAAGTGCTTTTTAGCTATTCATGTTAAGATTTCATTTCTCACTTTCTTGACATTCACTTGGTTATTCTTTCCGACAAGGAGAGTGTGTTTTCACTCCTGTTTATTTGTTTGTTCTCCCCGACAAAAAGAGTGTTTTCATCTCCTCTGGATTGTTTGTTCGTTTGTCTGTTAGCAGGATTATTCAAAACTAAAAGAGAAATTTTGACCAAATCTGGTATGTCGATAGCCCATGTCCCAGGAAACAATCGATTAACATCTGGGACCGATCCGCATCGTATTACAGATTCTGGATTCGGAAAACACTTTTTGTGAAACTCTGATGAATGATGAGAAAACCTATTATGAAGAGTGGTTTGGAATCTTGTTGCCCTTGTCGGAGAGATGTGCTCCACTGAGTGCCCCTCTAGTATACTCTTTTCTTATAACCCCTGCCGTAGGCTGCGGTCATCAGCATTTATTCTTGTACCACCAGACGGCTTTATTCATATGATGTGAGTGGGAAAGTCTGTAGTGACTGGTTAAAAGCAACTTCCATCAGCCCCTCCATAATTACTCCTTTACTTGATTCGTGCTACTCCTGTCAATATTATGTTACTAATTTGCTCTCTCTCTCTCTCTCTCTCTCTCTCTCTCTCTCTCTCTCTCTCTCTTTTTATATATATCTATATCTATATCTATATCTATCTATCTATCTATCTATATCTATATCTATCTATCTATCTATCTATATCTATATCTATCTATCTATCTATCTATCTATCTATCTATATATATATATATATATATATATATATATATATATGCCAGGATCCTTCACCCAATAAAGGCTGGCCACAAACAAATCGCCTCCATGTCGCCCGGTCCCCAGCCATTTCACTGCCCTGCTCCCAGCTCACCCTACTCTCTTATATACCTCTCCGCTCCATCCCTCCATCTCATCCTTGGCCTCCCCCTCCCTCTCCCCTCCTCCACCTCACTCACATACACTCTTCTCGTTCGTCTTTCGCTCTCCATCCTCTCCACATGGCCAAATCACTCTCGTGTATATCTCTTAACGCTTTCTATCACATCCACATCCACACCACAGTATCACAGTACTGTAAATGTAGCGACTTTTTTTACTTCCATGCTCACTTCCCTGTTTCTTATCACCAGCAACCTTTCTTCCTTGTACCCCTTCAAGCACTTCACCCTCCAAACTTCCACCCTGACCCATCACACTGTCCAAGTACATTAATGCACTTACATTTTCCATTTCCTCATCATCCAACATCACTGTACATCCAGTGACTTCATTTCTCTCGAAGACCTTAGTTTTATTCTTCCCTACATTCACCATTAGATTCCTTTTCTTACACACACATCCAAACTCATTCACCAAGCCTTACAGTTCCCCTTCGTCTTCACTTAACAATACAGTATCATCTGCGAACAACATTACAGGGAGTTTCCAAACGTTACCCTCTCTCGTTAAAGCTGCTCCAGCATCCACTGCTCTACCTTGTATTTCTTTTATAACCCCATCCATATACAGATTAAACAGCCATGGAGACATGACACATCCCTGTTTCAATCCAGCAAATAGTAAAATTCACTCACTTCACTATCCACACGCATTGCAGCCTCATCCCCCTCCTACATACTCTTCACGGCATTCAACAACTTCCCATTTACTCCATATATTCTTAATATTTTCCTCATTCCTTGTCTATCCACCCTATGCTTTCTCCAAATCCATGTGGGCCACATACAACTTCTTCCCCTTGTCTAGAAACTTCCACTACAGACCTAAGAATGAAAATCTGATCTACACAACCTCATCCCGTCCTAAAACCTCCCTGTTCTTCACCAACTAATTCCTCTGTTATTTCCCTAACTCTGTCAGTAAGTATCCTAACAGACACTTTTCCTCTTACACTAAGAAGACAAATGCCCCTATGATTACCACACACTTCATTTTCAACTTGTCCTTTGTACAAGGGAATAATTATACCTGACTTCCAATCTTCAAGAACTTTACCTTCCTCCCAGCCAATCTGCACATCTTCCATATCCATTCTGTATGTATATATATAAGGTGGTAAGTGATGGCAACCATTATCCACTCACTTGATGTAGTGCTGCCTACTTCTTCCTTCACCTTTATCATTCCATTTCTGTGTTTGCCCTCCTATCTTCCTATTTCTCGCATCTTTTCTGTCACATTTTATTACTCTTCCTTCCTTTTCAGGGGGTCTTACACTGAGTGACAAGCCTAATGGTTTCCTGTAAGCCAGGAAATCATTTACAACGCTTGGTGGTAACCTTATAACCAATCCACAAGTGTTCCCTGCTTTTCAGCAAGTGGGTTGGTGGCGTGTTAGTGCCCCTCCCCGTAAAGTCACTAACTTTAAATATAAACGGCCACCCCTGTAAGGGGTGGCCGTTTATATGTATAGTGAATGCCTCCCTACCAGTCTCTCAGTCCGCCTATCTATCTGGCTACATCTATCTACTCGTATTTGTCTATCTATATGTCTGTTATCCTGTCTGTATCTACCTCTCTATCTGTCTGTATCTGTTTGTCTGTCTGTCTATTGTACATGTCTGTCTGTATCTATCTGTCTGTCTGTCACTCTTAGAACATTTAATGCTACAGTTTTATCTCTCCCAAAGCTGTTGTTCTCACTGGCAATTCCTCATTTACGGAATCATGCCCCATCAGCCCGTTTATTGTCTTCATTTACTGATATTCTTCCTTATTTGAATGAACTATTAAACCCTTAAATGTGTGTTATTTTATTCTTGCTGCCGATAAACTATATATTTTTCTTCACTTTCTACTGGAAAGAACAGTTTGTCCTAGGGTTTGCCTATGCTTCTTTCTTCTTTAATAATCTCTATTGTTATTTCATCTTTTCATTCGTATATATATCTGCTCAGTTTATCTCGTCATCTTCTGAATTATCATCACAATCTCATATTTTCCGGTCACTGGTTTACTCAAAACACGGACATAATTTTTTCTTTAGTGAATGAGCTTGCCAGGTAAAGAACCCCCGTGTACTGTAGTGGATATCATATTTCTCCAGCAGACGCCTGGTCGTCTACCGGTAAAATACACTAGTGGGGGTGACGACCTTGGCTCATTCCCAACGGGTCCATTATCTCAGAGGTGACTGGAGGTTTTTTGATCACGTAAATGCTACTTGCAGCACAGGTCGCTCTTCGATACCCTTAAATGTTGTAGATTACGGTAGGCCAGCTTCAGGTCCGTACACCTCGAAGGGGATAACATGGAACTGGCTGTTGTCTGAACCTTTGCTAGTCTAGAAATGTGTCTTAAGTTATCTTGCCCAGTCTAACGTACTATGCTTAGGATGATGAAAAAAGAAAAAAAAATGATAAAGACTAATCCCACCAATAGAACGAACACTATTCTGAGGCTCTGACGAGGAATCTACTCGTATATGTGGTGTAGCTGTGCACCTTGGGTGAAGCAGCTGCGGAATCCACCCGGCAGTTAAATCTTCTCATATTTCCCTGCACGTTGTAGTGGGAAGGACTCACGTCCGATCCTAGTGATACGCTGTCTACCATAAAGGGGCGCTGTATCCCTACACATTGTATGTACTGCACTGTAATTTTAGGACAACCCCAGAGAAGTAGTTGTTTACCTGTGATCAATGGGTCTGCTGGCAAAACCGGTGCATAAAAGTAACAACAGCAACACTATTCTGTCCAGTCCTTTACTGCCCCATCAAGAGCGTTGAGGCCCTGAACTAGGCAACTTAATCCATACGTTTAAGACAACACTGATCAGACTCTCAACCCTGAGTGGCATCATGTTAACAATGTGCCCCAATCAAGTCAGGTCTATTAATCTGTTACTGGTGCCATGTAATCCAGTCCTATCTGTGTCATGATCGGGTCAACGGAAACTAAACTGGCAACCCCACTGGCCTTGCCGAGTGACGGGGTAGCGAGACACCCAGCAGGACAAAAACAAGACCTGTCAAACCGTGGATGAGTTTCCGAGCCAACAGCCATCTAGCAGGGTAGATGAAGCTTTAACCTTGATTGGCAGTCCAACTAGGAGAAGGAAAATTATGAATGCAAACCTGTGATTGTCTAGCAAGGGTAGTGTCCCCCACCTTCCCCAAATTTTAGATCACTTTTCAAACTGGGAGGAAATTCAGTACTCAAGGAGGGTTCAGGAGCTGCCCAAGGCCTCAACCAAAAGGGCAGGTTTGCTTGGCCGTGTGGAATGTGTGAGGAGTGGAAGAGCAGAGTAAGAGGGTGGAAGTTCAGGAGAGTGAAAGCGGCAGTGATTGTTGCGTATGCGCCTTGTAATGACAGAGTCAGAAACAGATAGGTTCTGTGATCAGCTGGATGAAATTAGGACGGATGCTCAGTAGTTATGGAGTGCTTGTGATGGGTGATCTGACTGGCAGAGTTGACACTTGTCCTTTGGATAATGCAATGGGTCGTTACAGAGTACCATGAAAAAAATGATATTGGAAGGAGGCTGAAGGGCGTGCGTCAGGAAAGGAGCCTATGCATTTGTTACTCATATTCTTAGCACAGAGTTGCACACAAATATACATGGTACAGAGGGAATGGAGACACTGCTGAAAGGAACCTGCATGATTAAGTGTTTAGAGAGAAAATGATGCTTGGGAATGTCATGGATACGAGGGTAGTGAGAGGATGATGTGGAAGTTTTGTCTGATCATATGATTGCGATACGCAAGGTTAAGCTGTGAGGAGTGAAGTGGATAAAGAAAGAAAGGAACAGTCAGGGCAAAAGACTGAAAGTGGAGAAGCTGAGAAACAACAACAACAACAACAACAACAACAAACCGATGAATACCAGGTTAAAGTAATGGAGGAGTTAGAAGCAATGAACTGGGAGCAACTGGATATGGACGACTTGTAGAATGCATAATTATAGAGAATGTGTAGTTAGGACTGCTAAAGTGATGTATGCCACTGCGAGGTTAGTGAATAACAAGAAAGGTACAGCGTGGTGGGATGAAAAGGCTGAAAGAGCAGTGGAGGAAAGGAGGCAGAATTGGCTAGATTGGATGCAGGAAAGGGACTCAAATGAAATAAAAGAATACAATGGGAGTAAGAAGCCTGCAAAGAGACTCATAAAGAGGGGGGAAAAAAAAGGTAAATGATGATCTTGGAAGAATAATGAATGCAGATTACTCTGAAAATAGGAAATTGTTCTGGAAAGAGGTATGAAAATGTTGAAGTGAAATTGGAAAAAAGTGTGAAAGTGTGAGGGATGAAAGTAAAAGAATACTAACCAGTGGAAATGAAGTTTGGAACATATGGAAAGAATATTAATTGTCAAAAGGCTGATGACTAAGAATGGTGAAAGCAAAGGGGCTGCACACATGATTGGATTTGGTGGTGTGCAGAGAAGAGCTGTAGTGTCAGCAAACATGACATTAGCAGAAGTGAAGAATGCTGTGAGGTTGATGAGGTCTATGCAAAGATAATTAAGTGTGGTGCAGAGGGTGGAATGAAGTGTTTGCTGTAGATATGTAAGTAGGCATAGATAAGTGAAATTGTACCAGAAGAGTGGAAAATAGCTTTAGTTTTCGTTGTATCCCTGTGCAAGAATAAAGACGAGCGAAGTGAGTGTAATAATTATCGTGGTATATGTCTCTCGAGTGATGTAGGAAAGGTGTATTAAAGAATTATCAAGAAGAAAGTAAGGGATATATCAGTATGCCTTGTGAGTGATGAACAGGGTGGTTTTAGTAGTGGTTGAGGATGTGTGGATCAAATATTTGCAGCAAGACAGATAGTGGAGAAGGCTTGTGAGAAGGACTACAAGGTATCTATGGCATTTACGGATCTGGAAAAAGTGTATAACAAGAGTAGAAGAGAAAGGTCGTGCAATTTTTGTGTATGTATGGTGTAGATAGTAAACTGTTGAGTGTCGTTAAGAGCTTTTACAAAGGTAATGAAGCATATGTAAGCGTAAAGGGAGCCAGTGGCCGAGTCGGTGAAGAAGTGGTCTACTGTCCCAAAGGATGTTGATTCGAAAACCGGTTGGCGCAAGGAAAAGTTTAAGAATTTTGAACTTCGTTAAAGTAAACTTTGCTGATCTACCAAACGATCCTCCATGTCGTAAAACCACCCTCGCTGATACCAACACTCCCTTCCTGTATGAGACAACCCTAGCATATGTTCATTATTGACGGTGGATGTTAGCGCAGAAGTGGTGACATGTGGAGATGTAAGCTGGAGGATTGCTGGGCCTCAGGAAGCCCACTGTTATAGAGTCGGACGCATTAAAAGAAAAAGTGAGCATCTAAGTGAATGGTTCAAGATCAATGTTAGCGTGAGACAAGATTGTGATGTTCCTATGGCTGTTTAATATATGTTTGGACTGTGTTATGAGAAAGGTAAAAACACGAGTAATGGAGAAAGGGATGACGTTGTTATACTCGTATCTCAAATCTGATGTATGCAGATGATGCAGTGTTGCTTACAAATAGCAGACAAGAGCTAGGTAGAATGATGTAGAGTTTCGTAGATGTACACGTGAGCATCCTGCCTGGAAGCAAAATAGATGAGGGTAAGGTGATGGTTATTGAAAAAGAAGGTGGCTCCCAGTGTGATGTTACGGTGAATAGAGAGATACCTGAAATGGTGAGAGAATTTAAGTACCTGAATGCAGTGATAGTAAAGCGAGGATAATGTGCAAAACAAACAGAGAGTAGAGTGGCATAGGAAAGAAAAATGGCTGGTGCTGTGAAGGCCTTGATATGAAACAGAGGTATGGGTATCGCGGCTGTGAGACATTTGCATGAAGGAGATTTTGAGCCTACTCTAACATTCAAGTGTGAGATTATGGTGTGCACGAAAATAAAGAATCAAGAGTAAAAGCGCAGAGGAAATGGAATTGTTAAGGAATGTGTGTGGAGTGCGGAGAGTGGATGGGATAAGGAATACTGAGATTCGTGAAATAAGCCAAGTAAGGAAGTCTTTGAACACCAAAGCTAAAGAGAGAGTGTGCTTAAATGGTATGGGCATGTGGAGAGAATGGGTGTGAGTAGAGTGTTGAGAAGGATGTATCTGAGAGAATCTGAAGATGGGAAGAGACATGGTAGGTCTACAAGGTGAATAGATATAGTAAATGAATGTGTGAGAAAGAGAGGTGTAGGGGCTAACGAGGCTAGGAAACTGACAAGCGATCGATCTGGCTGGATAAAATTTTGTGCAGCTACGGGTGGGACATTTTTCGACCTAACAGTTGGAGCCAGTATTCCGGAGGACTGAATGGTCAGTAAATGGGAATGTGGGTCACTTAACTATGAAAATTTTGGATAGCATCTCATTCTAATGTGTTCTTTCTGGCTCTCTAGACCCCACAAGATGGGATGAGAAAGGAGATCTGAATGATGAAGACGATGATGATGATCAATCTCAATCACCTCTAAGATGCAAATCCTTATGACCCACCTCCAGTTGGAGCGCCTTAACCCACTAGACCATAAGACATCCATTCGGTTATATGGTTACCAACCAAAATACTAAATTGTTTCGTGGGTTACATGAAACTTTTTGGCATGTTACTCAGTGTAAAATCACCTGAAAGGAGCACTTCCTGGAGCGAGTGGATGATGGGCGCCACCACCTACGACTACACGTCCCTTCCCTCTTCCACAACACCCTCACCTAACTCCACGAAAAAAAAGAAAAAATAACGAAAGCTTTTCCAACCAATGGACTGAACAGTCTATTATCCAGTGTTGTACCCACTTTTCAGGGTGGCAAATCTGGTGGGTGAATATTTTTTTCATCTCACTTTGGAGCAGCTTTTCTCACGGTATAAACAGTCCCTGCCGCACTGAACACACCTTTGCTGTTAATGCGTGGTCTTCAGGAAATCACAAATTAATCTCAATTTCTGTTAGTGCCCGCCAAAACTTTATAAGGAGTCAAGAGTATACTGTTCACACTCCCGCCAAGCTGCCAGCAAGTAAAATTAGCGGACTATAGGTACATTTATAGTCCCCCACCTCCGTCATTTCTCTTTCACAGGCCATCTTCAAGTTTCGAGCAATATCTTTAAATCTAGGAGTTTGGCTAATAATCTCTTAGTTACCTAGGTTCCATGTATATCTATAAAGAGGTGCGTCCATTCAAATATTAACAAACAGCACTGCCATATTGCCCGAAATTTAACCCTGTGGTAAAGGCGGAGGTGAAGAGGGACTATACATATTTAATGCCTTTGTTTGGTGTAGAAAGCTGCAGCCATAAATTTGAATTTCGGATTTCACCAACTCACAATTTCACGGGATGGTCTAATGATCACTATTTCTATACACACCTTATTACCTCTCAGAATTTGTTTGAACGTTGATAGTACTGAGACCATCGTAAAGATTTTAAAAATATTGCGTCACCTAAGTTTCTGAGCCCCTTCAGTCTGAAGATGTCTTTTTCGTATGGTATTTTAGCTACATGTCAACGATTTTGTTCGGGTTAGGAATTGCTCCTCACTAGTGAGGGGCTATATCAAGTTATATATAACACCTCCTGATTGAAAAGTCCTTCGTAAACTGAATACAATCGTCTGCAAATAATAAGAATCAAATGGAAATGGACGGAAAGTGACTTAAAGAATTATTCCGTCAACAGCAATCAGGTTCTTACACAGCTTAATAGAACGAAGGTACACAAACACACACACACACACACACACACACACACACACACACACACACACACACACACACACACACACACACACACACACACCAACTGAAGTAATACAGCTGCGCATTAGCCTTTGATATGTACTGAGTATCTCTTGTTCACTTCCTTAACTGCGTTACGGTACTTAATGAGTCGCCCTCTTTACTTTCCCTTCATTGGATTACGTCTCATTCACTATTCACTGCATCTCTCAACGAATCATCTCTACAGTCAGGTGATTATTCATTTTTTACCTCTGCACCAGCGTGAGTCAACTAACTTGTTCATTTTCCGTAATACTCTTCCTGCACTGGGGTTAATTTCTTCAGTTTCAGGAAGGTTTTTACATGTTGATATAGATGTTATGTTTAACTTTGGATATCTCCTAGTTATTGAAGGGGTTAATGGATTCTATATAAAATCCCTTAAGATCCATGTGTCTCTTCAATGTCAACTGAAATCATGTGCAGATAATAAGAACACCCTAATGTCGCTGTCGTATTGAAGATGTTAACTGGAAGAAATTATAGCGAAACACTGAAGAGTTTAATGTAGAGATAAATACCTTTAGCCCGAATTAGGGTGATGTTTTTATTGTGGATACAGGTTCCGGCCCTAATTACACTCTCTCCATACCTGATGAGGGTCCAAGTTGGGCTGAAACTGTTGTATCGTCAGTGTAAATACAAACCTCAATATATGGGTATAATTTTATGTCTGAACACTGTAGAATAAAGACATGACGAATCTATTTATCAGTGGTCAGTTTTTTCTCTTCGTGTAATCGATTCACTTTGGTTGTATTTTAAGTAGCGTCGTAGATTCCGTAGCTCCTCGTCCATAGCGATTTATTCCGCATATAACACCTCAACCCTCCTGTATACTAGTGCTGCAAATTCTGTCTATAATGAAACGGCATAATAAACAAGAAAATGTTAAGATGAAATAAGATAAATCACTAACAATGAGCTATGAATTATTTATTGGCATCTAGAATATGGCTCTTTATTTTGACTCTTTGAGACCTAGAATATAGCTCTTTATTTTGATTCTTTGGCACCTAGAACATGGCTCTTTATTTTGACTCTTTGGCACCGAGAATATAGCTCTTTATTTTGACTGTGGCACCCAGAATGTGGCTCTTTAGTCTGACTCTTTTCATCACTGGATTACACACAACTTCTCTCTCTCTCTCTCTCTCTCTCTCTCTCTCTCTCTCTCTCTCTTTTCACAACATACTTGAGTGTTTGTTTTTTTTCCTTTCTTTCACCCAAACCACTTATCAATTCTTCCTTCAATATCTCGTATCTTCTTTTTTAACATTCACAGGCTCCCATGACTAACTCTTAGCTGAATAAACACGTCTGGCGTCAAATGGAATAAAATACTAAAATTGTCCTGATCATGAACGAGTTAATTTACAAATCTAATGCCAGTTTATTACCTTCTCCTATACGGTACTCTTCGTTCACGGAATTATCCACGTACTTCTCTCTTTCCTCGTTCGAATAATTTTTCATTATTTGGGGGGTTTTGAAGATCCTTTATGAACTGATTGCAACTCTCTCTCTCTCTCTCTCTCTCTCTCTCTCTCTCTCTCTCTCTCTCTCTCTCTCTCTCTCTCTCTCTCTCTCACACACACACACACACACACACACACACACACACACACACACACACACACACACACACACACACACACACACACACACAAGCACGCGCACGCGTATTTTAATTTTCTACCCAGTGATATCCATTAAAACTTCCCACATCCCTGTGGGAAATTTCATTATTCTTGTTACCAGCCGCGTTAGCTAAGCTGGTATTGTTTTCAGTTTGTCTGTCTGTCTGTGTGTCGGTGTCTGTTAGCAAGATAACTTCGCAACTCAAGATACCATCACAAAATTTTACAGGTGTGTAGCAGGGATGAAAATCTCTTATGACTTCGAAATTGGTGAAAGTACTTCAAGGTCAAGGTCATATTCCGAGCCCCGTTAGATATGTATCGGCTGGCGGCTGGTGTGATTACTCCCTTGGGGGGACCTCTAGTCAATATTATTATTACTCCTACTTATTTTAAATTGCAATATTTCAGAGACTATTTGGCCTAGAGCCTTCAAACCTGG
Source organism: Coenobita brevimanus (assembly GCF_032717465.1). Lineage (NCBI taxonomy): Eukaryota > Metazoa > Arthropoda > Malacostraca > Decapoda > Coenobitidae > Coenobita > Coenobita brevimanus. The sequence goes on from NC_137063.1 coordinate 11,629,578, forward strand.
TCAAAATATTCGGAGCGCTATCCGCTTCTTATAGCCAAATATGGTGGCAGTCTGTCAACCGGATCGCTTGATATTATCCGGAACACAGAAAAGTGAGTCAGCCATGCTGCCTCAAGCACCGCGTAACTTAGGAAACCGAAAGTTTACTACAATATAGCCTTAAGGCGGACACATTACAAAAAGAAGTACGGTTCCAATCGGTTGATTATTCTCAGAGATGGCATGGGGTGAAAAAATTGTAACTTCGGATATTCCGGATGTTATCTAATTTTCCATGAAAGAATAAAAGCTAGTCACCAAACTGGGTGGATTTATAGACTGTGATGGGGTATTTGCCTACTTAGTGTGACTGGTAAAATATATGGTAGAATACTCATTGATAGGGTTAGGCATATGACAGAGGAGCTAGTTGGAGAAGAACAAGGGGAATTTAGGAAGGGAAAAGGGTGTGTAGATCAGATATTTGTTCTAAGACGTTTAGTGGAGAAGTATCTAGAGAAGAGAAGGAAAGTGTATGCTGCCTTCATGGACTTGGAGAAAGCTTATGACAGAATAGACAGGCAAGGTATGTGGAAGGTATTAAGAATATATGGAGTGGAGGGGAAATTGTTGAGTGCTGTGAAGAGTATGTACGAGGGGGCTAGGGTTACGGTGCGAGTGGATGGTGAGCTGAGTGAGTTCTTTGATCTCAATGTGGGACTGAAACAGGGTTGTGTGATGTCTCCATGGCTGTTTAATATATACATGGATGGGGTTGTAAAGGAGGTGCAGGGTAGGGCAGTGGATGTGGGGGTGGCTCTAATGAATGAGGGTGAGATTTGGAAGATTCCGGTGTTGCTGTTTGCTGATGATACAGTATTGTTGAGTGAAGATGAATGGGAGTTGCAAGGTTTGGTGAATGAATTTGGGACAGTGTGTAGGAGGAGGAATCTGAAAGTTAATGTAAACAAAAGTAAAGTTATGGTGTTTGAGAGGAATGAAGTCACAGAGGTGCAGTGAGGTTGGATGGTGAGGATATGGAGAATGTGAGTGCATTCAAATACTTGGGTAGTGTGATGAGTAAGGATGGAACTTTGGGAGATGAAGTGAGTGAAAGGGTACAGCAGGGAAAGAAGGTTGTTGGTACACTGAAAGCAGTGATGAGAAATAGGGAGGTGAGTATGGAAGTTAAGAAGTCACTGCATGATAGTATTGTGATCCCTACCCTGACGTATGGAAGCGAGGCATGGACTTTGCAAGAGGGGAACAAGTCAAGAGTGAGAGCAGTGGAAATGAGTTACTTGAGAGGAGCATGTGGAGTGACGTGGAGGGACAGGTTGACGAATGAAGAAGTGAAGGAACGTTGTGGGGTGGATGTGGATGTGGTTGAGAAGATTAGGAGAAATACACTGAGGTGGTTTGGACATGTGAAGAGAATGGAGAATGAAAGACTGACTAAGAGGGTGTATGTAGGTGAGGTGGAGGGAGGGAGAGGGAGAGGTAGACCGAGGATGAGGTGGAGGGATGGAGTTGAGAGGTATATGAGGGAGAGAGGGGTGAGTTGGGGGGAGGGTAGTCAAATGGTGGGTGACAGAGCGACTTGGAGGCGTTTTGTCTGCGGCCACCCTTTGCGGGATTAGGGCGTCGGGCTATAGATAGATAGATAGATAGATAGATGACGTAAGGTGACATGCACAAGATCAGTGACCTTGACCTCAAGGTCCCTTCATAGCTTGGCTTCTAGTAGGCAATGGCTGTGGGAAGTTTTTATCAAAATTGTCCCTGAACAATTTTACGGTGCTCCAGTTATATATTTCTTTTTATTACGGTCAGGCTGTCGTATTCAGGTTTCCAAGTCCATCATACTGTATGTGTGTGTGTGTGTGTGTGTGTGTGTGTGTGTGTGTGTGTGTGTGTGTGTGTGTACGCGTTTCTAAGCCACTCAGGTGGTTGTCGTCCATCATTGTTTCAAGGTAAATGAAAATGCTTCTTGTCGAGCCCTAATGTTTTAAAATTAACCCATTCTCCGAGGCTCCAGCAGGAAACAGATTTTGCCATGACCTTATCTGGCAGAAGAACATGAATGCCATGAAATATTTAGGCAGTATGGTATGCGAAGGCGGGAGTTAGAGGACAAACAGCAAGAAAGGGTACAGCAGGGACGGAAGGTGCAGGTACGGTGCATTGAGGGCTGTGATTAGGGACAGACAAGTGAGCCTGAAAGTAAAGAATTCGTTGCACAACAGTACTGTGGAAATGAAGCTTACACTTTGTTGGCAGGACAGAAGTAACGAGCGAGAAGAATGGAAATGGGTTATCTGAGAGGAGCATTAGGAGTTACGTAGAGAGACAGACAACTAAGTGAAAGAGCGTTGTGGTGTTGATGCGGATGTGTTGGAATGCGTTAGAAGTACCCTGAGATGGTTGGCCATGTAGAGAGAAAGGAGAATGAGACTGACAAGGAGAGTGTTTGTGAGTGAAGTGGAGGGGTAGAAGGAGGGGGAGCCCGAGCATGAGGTGGAGAGATGGGAGGGTTAGGTATATGAGGGAGGGTAGTGTAAACTGTAGGATGGGAAGCCTGATTGCGAGGGAGAGGATGACGTGAAGGGGGTTTGTTCGTGGCATCTGGTTACAAATAGAAACTCAGATTTCTAAGGAATACTTGCTATAATTACACAACACTGAATTTATGTTGATATATTTCACTTGTTACATCAGACTACCTGAGATTGCTATTCAGTGTCCTAGAAAGCCACACTACAGTGTAAATGTCACACCAGGACCAGTGAATGCTCTAGGTACCCTTGGAAAACAGTTATCTGTGGTAACGTGGCCTACGTTCCACTGCTCTCAAGTATGTAGTTAAAAAAAAAGCTGAACTGCCCTCGAAACATAGGTGGGGGTGAAAGACCAAACCCTCCCTTCCTCAAGTGTGTTTTCTACCTTAACACTTTCTGTGCAGTCAGTAGAAAAAAAAATGTAGAGAAATATAAGCAAATTTTAAATAAATGTCCTTGGTGTAATCGGACGCACACTTAGCTTGGTACTGTCAGGTCCCAGGTTCGATTCCCAGGCCGAGTACAAGAACTTTGGGTAGGATTTTCTTTCCTTCTGTCTGTTCGCGCCTACAAGTGAAACGGAGATTTGCAAATCGACGAGAGTGTTTCGTAGTCCCTAGAAATGTTTTTGGGTGTTTTTTTCTGAGTTAAGTACTTACGGTATCCAGCAAGAACAGTTTAAGGAATTGTATAACCGAGCGTACACTGCATCTTGCTTCCGCCATCTCTAGTACTATGTTCTTATCGTATTCTTGCCGCTACTACACCATCTTACTCAGCTTAAATCAATTTGGAGAGGATTGATAAAGCCTTCACTGGTCTCTTCACTGCTAGAGCTGCTCCCTAAGTTGAATGAAGTCAAGTGGTGGAAACTTGATTAAATTAATAATAGATCATCATAGTGAAGTGGTGAACTCCGTTTGTATCACGGTCGTTATTCCTTCCTGGCTTATGTCAAAATTATTATATTCAAATTAGATGAGATCCATGATTGTGAAGTTGCTACCATATCCCTAATAACTCATACATTATCACTGTATATTAAATATTTCATTCTGGTTGACGTTAATAGTTTTAGACTCTTTAATGGATACATGTGGCAGGGAATAAGCAGCAAACTTTGTCCAATAACTCCTGCAGTTGGCTACCAAACTGTTTTATACTGTATTTTATTCTGGTTGACTCGATATAGGACTCACACAAGTTTATACACACACACACACACACACACACACACACACACACACACACACACACACACACACACACACACACACACACACACACACATATATATATATATATATATATATATATATATATATATATATATATATATATATATATATATATATATATATATATATATGCTATTCCAGATTCTCAGAAGATTGATATAAGATACTTAAGCTATTGGTTGAAGGGTTCGTGAGGAACCTGCTGTTTTATATATCTATATATTTATATATATACAGTATATGTATGTATAATTAATCAGGTTGCCCACGAACCCTTCAGCCAATAGCTTAAATATCTTATATCAATCTTTTGAGAATCTGGAACACCCAGTGTATAAATAAGCAACCCAGTAAGAGACTTTGGGTGAAATAATGTGGGAGATGGGAAGGTCAGAGTTTGCCAAAACGCGGGTGAGCACTGCGTTACATCACTCAGAACTACTTTGAAATGATCTGCTGCCATTACCAGGAAGAGAGAAGCAACTGGGAATACAGACGCCGGAGCACTACATACATAAGTAAATTATAGTGCAGTGAGCACGATGCGCCACACAGATGTAAACAATTACAAGGGTATAGATTCGGTCATAGTACTGTCGTCGGTTGTGGTGTCTGCCAGTGAGTATGCTCTGAAACTACTGGGTATAGTTTCAATTGCCTGAAAAGACAGTGGCGTAATATATCCCTCACATAAGCTTTGACAAGTAATCGACATGGCTCCCACGTCCCGTAACCACTGGAATTAGGTGGCACGTCGTTTCCATAACGACTGCGTTTACTGGAGCGTCGACGTTCGTTACCAATCTCTTTCAAGCAGGCACGGGCTTGGAAACACTCGCCCTGAACATCACAGTAACAAACACTACCGACCACGTACTACTTCTTGATCACGTCGTTAGGTAGCGAGAAAGAGAAAGGTGTCTTTTGGGTACAAAAATCAAGCCCGTAACAAACTTTAAACAAAGCCTATTTTGAGCTATGATGGTAAATAGTTTTTTCAGTGAAGTATGGAAAATTAAAGCTAAAATTTGGCTATTGTAATTGGCTGTAAGAAAAATATTTTCATGATAATAAGAATTATACACTTCACTGATTAGCTTTTTCTGCCATGGAACTTTATGTTCTTTTGCTAACCTCCTGGCGATTTTCTTCATCTTAGGATAGACTTTTCGAACTGCGAAGGTTAGGTAGAGCGTTCATTAACTTCTTCACTGAGAGAGAGTCTACTAAACTGAAAATAATAATTCGACTATAGCTAGAACAAAATGAAACAGACGGCTTCGGACTTAAGTGTTCATAATACAGCCTCTTACAAAGAGATTTTAAAAGTAAATATAGGTAAGCATAAAGTGGTGGTTGTTCAGAGAGGTGTGTCCCAGAGTGATGTTCTAGTGAGTGGAGAGATGAATTGGTAAGAGAGTATAAGTGCCTGGTGCAACGATAGAAAAGAGAGGTAAATGTGCGAAGAACTGGGCAAAATAAAGTGCCACAGGGAAGGAAAGTGACTGGTATTATGAAGGCTTTGATATGAAACAGAAATATGAGAGTGGCAGCTGCAAGAGGATTGCATGAAAGGCTATTAGTACCCACATTAGCATATGGGTATGAGATTTTGGTGGTGCGTGAAAACAAAGAGTCAGGAGTTAGATCGGTGGGGTGGGGTTTCTTGAGAAACGTGTGTGGAGTGCGGCAAATGGATAGGATAAAAAACAATGTAATTTCTTGAAGATGTGGAGTATGGAAGTCCGTTGACAGCAGAATTGAAAGGAGCTTGTGTAAATGGTATGGACATAAGGAGAAAAAGGGTGGTGAGTAGGGTATGTGTGGAGCGAGTGTCAAGGTATGAGGAGGCGTAGCAGGCCAAGAAGATTATGGATAAAAATGGTATGCGAATGTGTGAGACAGAGAGGTGTGGAGTTGAAGAAGCTAGAGAATGGAGTAGGTATCAAGCTGGTTGAAGGAATTTTGTACTGAAGCTGGTTGAAGGAATTTTGTACTGAAGCTGGTTGAAGGAATTTTGTACAGAAGTGTGGACGACAGCAGCTTAGCAGCCCTGATTCTAACATCATAGCCGTCAGATTGACTTTGTCTGACAGGCAATTATGAAGCTACATGAGGAAAGGTGTATCTATGAGATGGAGTCAGGATTCCGGAGGCTTGAATGATAAATAATTGGGTGCGTGTCCCGTTTCATTGCCCATGCTGTTCATTACTTCTTCCACTGTCATTTTCTTTCCTTTTACTTGCCTACATCACCTCACTTACAGGTGGAAAAAGAAGATATATAATGATGATGATGAAGCCATGGTCCATTCATCATTTGTATTTGCAGGGTGGACGTCTCTGATCTCCGGTGCCCGAAGGGTCGAGCTAAAGGGAGTATCTCACTTGCTAAAAGGAGCTGGTCGTTCAGTCTTTGAAGCGACTGAGTGCACATGATTGGCCTACTAAAGCAGCCCAGGTTGAAAAAATAGGTCCATAATTAGACAAAAAAAAAAGTCTTGCAAAAAGTATTTCACTTTAATAACATTATTGAGGAAAAAAACATTCCCCTTATAAACAAGAAGCACTCAGACAGTGCAACATTTGCTCCGTACAATTAGCTTAAATTTAGGCCCGACCATGCGATCAGTGTGCAACTGTAGTGTTGGAGTATGATAATGAAAAAATGCTGCAACACAAGAAGGAAGACTCATAGTGCAAAATCAGCCCCTGCCACTGAGCCAAGGACCAAATATTTGACTTTGCTCTGTAATCTTGACCTTCGACAGATTACGTTAAAAGTTCGAGCTTCAATTTTCCCAAACCCTTAACCCTTCCACAGGTTTATTCAGATCGGGTCAATATTATCTGAGCTGATTTTACCAAATGACCTTGGCACTGACCCGTTCCTATGACCTTGATCTTTGACCAGTTGTTCGCAAAATCGAATCTCATTGGAGGAGGTTATGTATTCACCCGTATTTGTTTGTTTGTTTATTTGTTTATTTGTATACAAGATATCTCAATAGGTAGTTCTCAGATTTCAGTGACATGTGGTTGGCAGGTGGGCGATGGGTCAAGGAAGAGTCAGTAACATTCTGAGGCGGATCCATACCTGGATGCAGGAATAAATTTTTATTGTCGTGGACGGAGGTATGCAGTCCCAAGAGACTGTTTAATAGGGCAGATAAGACCGTAGACTTAATTGCCTGCTTGAAACCTTAAAAATATTTGTCTATTAGATTTTGGTGTGGATCCGAATCAAGATGAGGAAAGAATCATTAATTTTACTGGCGCTGGTGGAGGTATACATTCTCTGAGTACTTTCTAATTATCCTTGTATAAACCTTACCCCTTCCAAAGATTTTTGTCTACATGAGATAATGGCTGTTTGATGATGACCTTATTATGTGACCTTGATCTTTCACGTATAAAAAATAATAGGTCTACCTTTTGTGTGATCCTGAATTCATGCACCAAGTCTGATTCAAATCCAATCAAAACTATGTAAGTTATTCTGTTCACACACACACACACACACACACACACACACACACACACACACACACACACACACACACACACACACACACACATTTGCTTGCATATGTAGCCACAGTTACCCAGTTTTCCTTCCCCCTCTTTTCCCTTCCCTTTTCTGTAAGCAGGCCTAAGTGTACTGTATACTGTATATATAGGGACAGGGTTCTGACAGAGATGATTAGTGTCTGAAGAAGCCCGGAACAAAGCGAAACATTATACACCAGAAAATGAAGGCCCTTACTTCCAACTGGCGCTTTGAATGACCAAAATGGATGTTGTTGGTTTTGTCAGTTGAGTGCAGAAAAGATTTATATCAGAATATCCTGCAAGAGTGAGAGTGGGCTTAGGGAACAAATACATGGGTGGGATTTACTGAAGTTGTGACGGGGAAGTGGGAATCATGAGAGTACTGTTAAAAATGGATGTTGTGGGATTAATGGATTGTGTGTTATTTCAAACTATTCTCCAGTAACTTAGTGGTATACGGTGGCGACCATCATCCACTCACTTGATGTAGGGCTGCCCACTTCTAAGATAATTCTACACTGAGTGACGAGCATAATGGTTTCCTGTAATCCAGGAAAGTATTAACAAAGCTTTTTGGTAACCATATGACCAAAGAATGGGGCTATGTGGAGCCTACTGTGGTGCCCCCGTTAACTGGGTGGAGGGATGAAAATGCGGCGTCCATCCAGGAACCAAATGTCCACACTCTTCCCTGCGCCTCATTGCATCGAGGCACTGCCTGCTGCAGGAGAACATGATTTCACTGCAAGGAATGGCCCTGCAGGTGCGACTGTTTGCCTGCGGTTGATAGGTTTGCTCGGCTAAACAAATCGAGGTTGCTCTACTACTACTGCTACTATTCTCCAGCAACAACAAGACAAGCTCGCGTTACTCTTAGTGTGGCACCTTGCAGCCCGGACAACACTAGCAGATGTGGGAAAGAGTAGTGCAATATAAAAAGTATACTGTATCAATACCAACATGAAACACCATACCAGGAGTGTTTAGTTCAATTGAATCATATATGTGTAACAAAGCACACAGCCAGTTATTGACCCATCAGGAGCGTAGGGACCTGGGGCTAGGCTACTCATTCTAGACATTTAAGGTGAGAATGGCCAGTCACTTGCGCCTGAGCGGCATTATGTGAGCTGTAGTCCCAAATCACTTTCAGATCTAAATCCTACACCACCGAGCGTTCATCTGTTGGTTATACGGCAACCATCCAACATAGTGAATGGTTTCTTATTAAAATTTACAAGCTTTTACAAGGACTTTATAAAATGACGCTCCACAAGTATTTAATAATTAAATGGTTCTGCCAGATTAATAATAATAATAATAATAATGATAATAATAATAATAATGATGATGATGATGATGATGATGATGATAATAATAATAATAATAATAATAATAATAATAATAATAATAATAATAATAATAATAACAGTGATAATCTGGTCTTTAGTTTCTCAAACGTATCAGTTCTTCCATTAGCAATTCACTAGCGATCGACACACATTATTTTTTACAATTACAAGAATTGTGACATCTCTCACATACAATACAAACTTCATAATTTAAAAGAATATGAAAGTGGCAATAATTAAACCCTATAATCATCCGTCATAGTACCTCTCTCCAGGTTGTAGGATTTTGAACAGAGAAAATGTTTCATCTGTCTCTTAAAGGATTGAACAGAAAAGAGTTATCTCACGGACAACGACAATCTATTATATAACCTAGGGGCTCAATACGCAAAGATCAATCAGAGAAAGATGACTGGTGAATGGCTCCGGGCTCGTCAAGACGTACCATCACACTTGGGCGTGTCAATGGGAATTTCAGCAACTCAGCAAAGATATTTCGGTTCACCAAACTTAAGAACCTTAAATGTAATAAGACACAGTTTAAATTCAGTTCTAGCCTTTACTGTTAACCAATGCAGCTCAGTTAGGTAAGGGGTAGTCGAGGTTCTCGCAGGTAGACCAAAGATAACCTTGCTCCCGTGTTCAACACACATTGAACTTTTGTTAGTATATTACATGGTAGTCCACGGTGAATTACAATAATCGACAAGAGACAAGACAATTGAGTGGACCACTGTTAAGAGGCGATGTCTGTTCAGGAATTTTCCTCAGAGTACAGATTTCTAATATGGAAATTACATCCTTTGACAGCTTGATTAATATGTTCATTGTAATTTTATCTTGAATTAAAATGAACACCCGGATTTCAAACAGAACTGATTGGATGAAGCTGTGACACACCAGTGTTCAAGGCCAGGGCATTATTAGTGTCTTCACTCCTTCTGTTTCCTGTGATGATGATGGTCTCAGTTTTACCATCATTCAGCTTAAGTTTTCTCCTTGCCATCCAGATCTTAATATCAGACATTAGAGATTCAAGCTTGGTCTTGGTATCGTTACTCTCTGACATCTGAACACAGAGCTGAGTTTCATCAGCATAAAGATGACGAGACACTTCGTGGGCATCAAGTAAAGTTGATGAACTACTCGTGATGACTGTAAGCCTACGCCCAGAGTCGGACACATAAAAAAGAAAAAAAAAAAGTCGAATTGGACCCAAAACTGATCCTTGAGGGACTCCGGACAGAAGAGTGGCAGAATCTGAGCTAGCGTAATCAATAACTGCTCTCTGAGATCTGTCTGACGGATACGACTTAAGGAGCAAAAGAGCACTGACACGAACTCCAAAAAAATACAGATCATCCAGCAATAGTTTATGATTTACTGTGTCAAAAGATGCAGACAAATCCAACAGAACTAGGAGAGAGGACACCCATTACAAGTGTTTGCCACCAAGTCACTATAGATACTTGATAATGTGGCTTCAGTTAAATGGTATGTTCTGTATGCTGATTGAATAACAGGAACAACTCTGTTATGTTCCAGTGGTGGTAAGAGATGATCAAGTACAGCCCACTCAGAAATCCTGGATGAGAAAGACAGGTTAGAGACGGGACGATAATGTCATGCTCTCGACAGCAAGGACGGGTCTCTTGAGTAGGGGTCTAAGCAAGGCACGTTTCTCAGACTGCACAAAATTTCTTTCTAAGAAGCATCTATTTATTATGTTGCAGATAAGGTCTGCTGCGTGCTCGTACACATGAGGCAGTTGTGACATGTTACACGGATCGAGTGGGCAAAATGTTTTGTCAAGTTGTCTGGGATAACATTTGACTTTATTTACATCCAGTGAACGAAATATTGAAAGCAAATAACCCCCGTGATTGGAAGTCAGCTGAGCACACTCCACTAGAAGAATTGCTGTCTAAATCATTTCTTATGCGAGATATCTTATTTGTAAAAGATGAAACAAAATCAGAAACCAATTGGGTATCAGATACAGAAGCTGGTTTAAAAATTACATCCTTCCGACCAACCAAATTGTTCACAACTGCAGACAGTCTTTCTTTTTATCACCACCATATGACTCAACTTTGTTTTGATAATACCTTGCCCTTTGGGATTTTTCAGTGTGAACAACTGCTCTTCTCGCAGAGACATAACAAAAACGAGTTAATTTGGTTGCAAGTGCCACTCACGTTCTGTCTTTCGACGTTGTCTATGCAAAGAATTAATGGATGGACCATAACACGGAGAATTATCTCGTACGATGATTGTTTTTCCTATTTGCTGACAATAATGGTCAAAAACTGACCTAAGCTCATTGTTATATATACCAACCAAAACACCAGAAGAAAGATTTAAAGGATCAATTTAGTTTAAACTCTGATCAGTTTCAAGACACTTTGAATGGCGGTCGACGTTACTGTAATTTCTGAACTTGATGACCTTTTTATAGGAAGGGGGTTTCAGGACATCAAAAATAAAAATAATCAGAGCATGATCAGAGATGAGGAGGTCAACTGAGTCAACCTCCACATCAGATACACGCCTGCAACCAACAGGGGACAAGATCAAGTCAAGGACATGTCCTGAGACGTGAGTTGGATCACTCTCATGATTGAAAAAATTATTTTGGCTAATGAGCTCAAGGAATTCTAAAGTTAATGGTTTTGACTGCGGACTGTCAACCCAATAATTGAAATCACTGTAAACAAGAAGTCCTCCACATTTAAGTGAAAACACTTCGAGAAACTGCCCAAACTCCTCCATGAAACCTTAATCTGTGCCCGGATGACCTGGCCGATAAATAATTGCAATTCTAATGGTTTTCTGATGGAAATTTATCAATACTTCCATAAATTCAAATGAAGATGAGGTTAGGTCAGAGTCCATGAAAGAAACATTTGCGAGTGCTGCTAAGTAGCTGAGTGCTACACCTCCTCTTGGATAGTCAGCAGAATACTTATAATAGAATGTGTCTTAGGCAAAGCACTACACCTAATATTAATATCAGACTCATACAACCAGGTTTCAGTCAAGCACAAAATGTCAAGCTCATGCTGATTTAGAGCTTCATTGATATAGCCTATATTATTACGGATGGAACGAATATTTAAAAGGCCCATCCTTAGCTGCTTCAAGAGGGACGTAGTCAGTTTTCCGAATGGTTAAAGTTGGTGTTTCCAACCAGTCTATTCCTATGAGAAATCATAACTGGACAGTCTTCACTAAATGCAAAATGGGCAACCGACCGTGGATTAGCGTTAGCTTCTTGATGTCTTAAGAAAGAGCAGTTGATGCAATTGGGAGAATTTCTGTTACTACAATCCCTAGATTTATGGGCTCCACCACAAAAAGCACATTTAGGTTCATCATTTTTTCTAGAACACCTCTCAGATGTATGACCAAAACCCTGACAGTGATGACACTGTGTAACCCAGAATCTATCAAAAGAGCAGCATCTTGTAAGATCCACGTAGATATAGTTGCTCTGTTCTACACTGGAGGATCTCACCTCTGGTGACATCTTCAGGACTGCGGTTTTAGTGTCATTCTTAGTTCCTGTGAAGAGAAGGTTGAGGGTACAACCTCCATCCACGAGCATCTTAATTTTATTGTTTTTACTCAGAATGTTTGGGATGATATCAGAGTCGCCCAAGGAGGAGAAAAGGCCCGTCACGGTCATTTTTGGCAGCAATTTCTTTGGCTCTGATAGGCAAAATGTGCCATCAGAGCCAAAACTATCATTAAGTATCCCAACTGCTTCACCTTTGGCCTCGGGTGATGGAAACTTCACTACCAGCCCACCAGCCTATCAACTGGTACCGAGTCAAGTACACCTCTGATGTCTGCTAGTATTGTGACTCATCGGAGCGTCAGCAGCGTTTTTTGGTTTTAGGATCAGTACCTGTTGACTGCATATGGCTTTTTTCTGGCCATGAGCACTGATGTCAACCCCTCCCCTAGGAAAATCCTTCCCATCCTCCACAAGAGACCCCCGAACAGCATCTGCAAATGACTTGGCCTCGTCTTTGGTGACAGCCATGGGTGATGAGATCTTGGTCTCTTGTGCCTCCAGTCGGCTTGAAAGATCTTTGATAGCCTGAAAAGTAGGTCCAACAACTTCCTTTTCCGGCTCCTTCTTTGTGACACTGCTTCCTCCACCAACCAAGACCTCATCTGCAGGTACAACACAGCCAGCCAAAGCCTAGCTATTGGCTTTTCTTCATAAACGGTTAGTCGTTTGTATCCATACTTTCTCATGCTAAATGAATTCATTCACTGCAGTAAGTGCACTTCAGTGCCTGTGCACTTTTTACCATAGACTTACAGCACAGAGGGCACTGGTGTCGTTGGCTTATGATTATGGCAAAAATGAAAAGCGCAAGAGAAAGCAACCAACAACAACAACAACAACAACAACAACAGCAAGAAGTATATACAGTACTATTTGGGATAAACCCCGGTAGTGCCGCCCCTGTTTGTGTCACCCCTTTAGGGGAAAAAAAAAATAAAGAAGAAAACCGAAAAACACAAAGAACAGAATTGTAAAAACAGGGAGTCTGCGAGGTCACCACGAGCAGGTGGGGTACGACTTGACTACCCTTCTAGGAAAGGTAACCCAAACCGAGGTGCTGCAAAAGTGCTGAGATGGTATTTTATAACTTTTCCCAATTTGGGTTTTATGGCAGCAGCAAATACGTCACTTAGGCAAGACCTCGTTGGTTACGATACTGCCAAAAGGCAATGACTAGATATTGTTAGCAAACGTTTCTTGTTGCCTGAAACAAAGCTGTTATTTTTTCATAAGGGTTGTAAACATACAAAATTAATTGCCTTTCACTGTGGTAAAATAAGGCACGATACTAACATTTAAAGTCTGAATAAGTATCTAGTTTCTAGTCCCCAGGTATACACGCTCACAGTGGAATAAAAAAAGATAAGTTGTGAATCCGCATTCGAAATACAAAAACAACTACTGTACACATCGCTATGCACAAAATGTTTACATATTGTTACTCTCTCTTACAGGTTTAATAATTGCAGAATAAATAAATAAATAAAGTAAATCCTACCCTTTTTAACCACTTTTATGTCTGGGCATGAGGACTAGGTTCCTCGAAACGTTACGTCAATAAATCAAGAATATGGTGCAAGTATCTCGCCTCCTTCTCCTGGTGTTCAGTTTTATATATTCCATCCGGTTCCCTAATCGTTCCTCAACTGCCGGCATCATATTATACATACAATATGTACGTATGTATATATTTCTTGCCTAATCCACCGAAGCTGAATGCAAATTATGTATTAACCCCTGTTCATGTCTGTTAGTTGTCTGTCAGATATTTTATATTTTTACATACAGTTTTACAAGGACTTGGTGAGTGTCTTGATACGAAACAGTCTTACTAAACTAGTCATGTGGTAACGATTTTAGTTCAGTCTACCGCACTTCTCGTAACTCCTTTTGCCTCCTGACGCCCATAGTAAGAACTTGATTTTTGCTGACAATAGACATTTTATTCAGCTGACAAAAACCTCCACGAGCGAAAAGACTAATGTCCTTCGTTAAGAGAAATAACTAGATAATTTCATTTGTCTCTTTACCAGACTGGAGTACATGATGTTGTGCACAGAACACAGTATGAATTATCGTGGTGCATGGTATTCACATGATGCACGATTTCCCACAGAACCTTTATTATTATTTTTTGTTATTATTATTACTACTGTTATTACTATTATTATTATTATTATTATTATTATTATTATTATTATTGATGTTGTTTTTGTTATGAGAGACCAAGTTGGGCGCCCCACGAACTTCTTGTTTCACTCGTCAGTATAATTATTCACTGAATAGACTGACTCCCTTCCTCCCCACCTCCCTTCATTACTCCTTAATCGTCTGTTTCCTCTCACAACTTCTCACTCCAACCCTATCCTTCCTCACGACATAACCTGCTATAAATCATTCCATCCATTAAGGCAGCAGCTTCCCTTGTGGTGAGGTCAGGAAGAGAGGACATGCCTTACCTTCCCCACCTTACCATAGCCCTCTCTCTGTCCGTCTAGTGCAGTGTTTCCATCTGTAGTTTTTCCCCTCGTGTCCTGTCCCCATCTTTGAAAACCATTTTTTTCCCTACTCCGACTCCTTGCTCTAAGACCTGACGTTACTGTACATTTTAAGACAGGAAGAAGATGAAAGAGATATGAATTTTGGCCTTGCAGTGTTCTTTATAACGATATTTCACACGTGTCGGAAATTGCCTTTTAAACCTGAATAATAATCGTTTATAACACTATCACAGGTGTTTGTTACCAGTTCATTTTAGCTGAAGGTTGTACGCAAACATGTTTAGATATGGCCGTCACAAAATTTCCAGTGTGAACTTACTGATTTTACTGGGAAAGTAGGAAGCTAGATCAAATTACACTGAGAGCTGTCCAAACTTGGAGGCCTCTAACGGTAAGCTGTGATATATTTGCATAGAATATTGATTTGCATACACGTAGGTTCAGAACAAACGGACCAGGGAGGCGTTGTGACCTTCTTTATGAGAAAAATAACTATGAGGTGTCTAACTTTTGCTGACTTATCGCCGGGTGTGTTGGGGGTGTGGGTGTCGGGAAGTCTGGTCTCGGATTTACCAACAAACTTGCCATTAATCCCTTGTCAGAACCAAAATTTGCTTTGCCTCGTCCTTCATGAAAACACAGTAACTGGCTCAAGATAATTTTCATTTTCGTTACTACAACGTGTTTACAGAAAGAACAGGAAGTGGCGAAGATTCTGGTCTCGTTGGTCGTCCTGAAAAAAATAAATAAGTAAGTAAATAAATAAATAATTTCTTCAAGGATTTTTTCCTAAGATTTTTTTTTGTCCTCGGCCAGTATATGTAAAAGATCCTAACCAATATATGCGATAAACAAGTGTCCGTTGCAGTTAATTATTGCCAGAAATGATTTTGTTTGGTTTCTTTGGTCATACTTTTTAACGTTATTTTTCACTGTAGTTCGGATGTGAGGTGTTTGGTAGTTGTATTAGTGAAGGCAAACGTACATACGGGGATTCCTCTACATAACTCAGGCTTAGGAGAGTTTATAAATACTCTTGTCGATACATCATGCACGAGTATGGCAGCAGCGAGGCCTCCCAAACACTAATATCATATGCTGAACACGGTGAGACGGAGGCCAGGATGGCGGGAGGAAGAAAGCGGAGGAGAAATGGAGGAAGGGAGGAAGAATATGTGGGACGGCGAGAAGGAGGAAAGGGAGATGATACAGAGGGATAAAGGGAAGAAAGGAGAGAAAGATGGGGGGTGAAGGAAAGGACGAGAGGAGGAAGAAAAAAAGATAAAGAGGAAAGAAGAAAAGGAAACAGGAGCAAGGAGATGAAGGGAGAAAGGAATGGAAGGAAAAACACACGGATGGAGTGTGGGGTGAAAGGGAGGATGTGGAGAGAGTGGAAAGGAGGCAGAGAAAACAAGAAGGGAGGAAAGGAGGAAGAAACAGAGAAATGGAAGGAGAGAAAAAGGAAAAAATGTGGAGGGCGAGAAGGAGGAAGAAAAGGAGGGGTGGAGGAAGAGACAAGAGGAAGCAGAAATAGAAGCATGAAGAAAGGAAGAGAGAATACAGTGATGGAGGGAAGAAAAGAGGAAGAAACAAGAATGAGGGAGGAAGGAGGAGGAAAAGGTTAGGAAAGAGAGTCAGGGAATTTGAATTTGAATTTGATACATTTATTGAGATACACAATACTGTACATATAAAAATAGTAGTTGTACAATATCTCAAAAGGAAGATGATACTTAGGTAGTCATCTTCCCGAGCCTATTAATGTATTATATTAGATTACAATATACTGTACGTGTGATTGGTCAATAATTTTAAAGTGGACTAAAGGGAAGGGTGTAAGAAAGTCACGGAGGGATGGAGGGAGGGAGGGCAGTTGAGGAGGCGAGAGAGAGAGAGGAAAGGGTTCTAAGAAAAAGGGGGAAAGGAATGTGGAGAAAGAGGATGGAACAAAGGAAGGAACAAAGAGAATTAAGGAGAGGATGCAGAAAGGGGAAAAATTTAGATGAAGTGGAGAATAGGAAGGAATGTAGAGAATAATGATGAAAGACGGTAGGACAAAGAGATAGTGAGAACAGAAGAGGGTGAAACAGGTGTTGAGAAAAATTATGCATGAAAAGAAAGGAATGGATATAGATAGTAGTGAAAGGAAGAACGTAAAAAATAAGGATTACGAAAGAATACATAGGAATACGTAAATCAGTAGATCTATTGGTTCCACTGAGGCTATGCGTTAAAGGATAGGTTACTACTAACGAAAATATTCTGTAGCAAAGACAAGGATAACATAATAGGAAGGAGGAGCAAGAGAGAGAGAGAGAGAGAGAGAGAAAGAGACAGACAGACAGACAGACACAGATAGACAGACAGACAGAGAGCGACTTAGGAAAAAAAGTAATGACAGAGGCAAGATACAGAAAAGAAGACGAGTACAGAGAAAAAGAGTCGAAGAGAAAGCAGAAGTGACACAGAGAAGAACAGAGACAGTGAAGTATAGCGGACCTCACAGAAAGAGGAGGGATTGGAGGTGGGAGAGAGGAAAGATTGAAGAAAAGTGGGGAGGGAAGGGAGAACAGAGGGAAATGGAACGGTGAGGAAGGGAAGGAAAGGAGGGAGAGAGGAAAACAGGAGTGCGGTGGATATTTTTCCTTTTTCATGGGGAATGGAGATGGCGTAGAGAAGAAGCAAGGATGGAGGGAGAAAAGAATGATGGAGGGAGGCCTTGTAGAATGAGAACTTCAGACGAATGGAACGTATAGGAGAGCAGAGACAAGGATGAAGATGTGGGTGAGAGAGGGAGGAAGGAAGAGCGTGTAGAATGATGATGATGATGATGGAGGGAGTGGGAAGGAGTGTACCGTATAAGGCAGGAGAAAGGGAGGGAGAGGCGGAGGGAGGGTACGACCTTCAAATCCTCTCCAGTGAAGATGCTAATTTATATAGCTGTAGCGACCCACCCCACACCACAACTCTCTCTCTCTCTCTCTCTCTCTCTCTCTTCGTATCCTCGTTTTTTTTTCATTTCCTCTTGTCTTTCTAACAATATCTCTTTCTTCCCCCTAACATTTTTCTTGTGGTTCTTCTCTTTTTTTTTTCTTCTTAATAATTCCCTTTTTCTTCTTTTTTCCTTGATATCATTCAGCATCCTTTCCTCATCCAGTAATTTGTAGTTTCTTTTTCTTACTTTGCAGTATATCGTCGCCTATTCTCTTCTGTTCTTTCTTAATGATGTTGGTTGAGATGAAGCTACCGGCTCGTTAGCGCCAGGGTTCAAGTCTTGGTGCAGACATCAAGCGCTTCTCGACTGTGGTGCCGTTCTACCTTACCCTTTGTAGTGTGGTAGGAAGAATGAGTACCTGTGGAAATACTTAGAGGAGGTAACTGGTAACTGTGGTAACTTGAATGTTTCAGTGGCCTTCTACCCCAGGACAGTGAGTGAATGACCCGCCACAGGCTCAAAGACCTAAGATAACTTACAGGCGTTATCACACTAGCAACTCGTATTCTGGATCCGGGTACAGATCTCATCGCACTACATTGTCCCTGGCTCATCGAACGACTGACCGAGATGCTTCTCTTTTCTCTTGAGTTTTGCCCCGTTACCCGGACCAGTGATCCGGGAAATGGGGCAAAACTATACCCTATTTGATTGACCTGTGCACCTGAGATGTTTGCAGCAAGTAGGGTGTGAGTCGCGGCTGCTGAATGGCAGCCGATGATGTCACTGAAGCAAATGCAGGCATGTATTATAGTGCAACATGCGGACGTAGGTGTACACCGTGGGTGGATGTAGTGCAACATGCGGACGTAGGTGTACACCGTGGGTGGATAATTTACTTCAAACATCATTCATCGTTTTATCAAACTTTATAATCAACTTTAATTTTCTTTGATAACGGTAAACTCTTAAAAGTCAGTTTTGACCTCCTGAGCTTCGGAAATTATTCCATATTTAAACAGGCTGCTTTTATTGCAAGCAATTTACATATATAGATATATATATATATATATATATATATATATATATATATATATATATATATATATATATATATATATATATATATATATATACATATATAGATATATATATATATATGTTAAAATAAGAAGACCTGGAGACTGACATCATCGGGGGCCAATCAGTAGCCGCGAATCAAACACACCATACTCTCCCTATACATCTCAGGTGCACAGGTCAATCAAATAGGGTATAGTCATGCTCAAGGTCACGCTTGTATGAATGGCCTTCTCTACTATCCTTGGCTTGTAGAAGCTACCTAGCATGAACCAACCGGCCTACAGAAGTCATCCTCTCTTCTTATAAATTCTAATGTATGATTCCTCGTTAAAGCAAAGTTTGCCCCGTCAAGGGCATCCTCGTAGAACCTTTTCTCATGAGTCGCACTTTCAGCCAACATGCCAATCTATATTCGTATAACATACACGGCATTGTCTGAGTTATGTAGGATGTGAAAGCTAGTTGTTTCGTAAACGTTAAAGTGACATTCAGATAATGAAACACAGGCTAAGCAATTATTTTTTTGTGGTGTTGCAGTTAAGACCCGAAATTAGTCAAAACTAATTTAACCTAGTTACACCAAATGCCACATTTGTTGTACTTTACAACTAGCATTAACTGGGCAGAATTTGTTGCATGGTATGAGGCTGGAAAGCATTAGGTTCGATCTAGTAATAACTAAACAGTTCAGTGAAAACTAGTTTCAGTAACTGTTTTGTTTGAGAGAACTACTGTAGGTATTCCTGGTATTTACCTGCCAGCACCTCGTTCAAAACTGGATGTTTTAACACTTAAAATGGGAGGCACTTCAAGAAATTAATTTCTAGATGGCCACTTAACACCAATGAACTATGATTATCTCATTCATTTGATGGGATGTATCATGACTGCATTTTTAGTCCACCAAGATGTGTTGTGTATGACCATGTTTTGTCTGAATGACAACAATGGACCCTTCGCGGTTTGGTGATGCGAGCGATATACGAGCAATCTTGACATAAAAAGCTTCTGCTGTTCTCTAAAGTATTCATGCTTCGTCATATTCATTCCGTAAATAAAACAATACATGTACCCTGTATAAACTAACGAACACACGTCTTGAGAGCGAACAAAGCCGAGGATACCGACAACTGATCGGCAATAGAAAAACAATCTCGAAGAATGTACTCTGTCTTTCTGAGCTGAGCACTGAACAGGTTAGATGACACAACGCAAGTAGTCTACTCAATAAAGTACTCCAGGATGCCGTACCAATCTTCAGTACTGAAAAAGGAATTGCAGCAGGTGGTTATCCTCTATTAGTTGGCCCTGCATCTCGTTTCCTGATGTACTGTAAACCAAGTTTCATAGGAATCGCATCAATCCCTACCCGAGTATGCAGAAATTTTCCTCGGCGGAAAACGAGATCCTTGGCGAAATCACTCTCGTCCCTTAGACAAACCTGACTTAGGTAATTGTATGATAGCTCATTGAGCGCCTCATGGAGTGTGTCCCCACCTTTCCCTTTTTTTTGTTTTTGGCTAGAGTGTTCCCGTTTTCCCTCATCTTTCTTTTGAATATTTTCTTTTACCGCAACCAGAGGGACGGCCAAATACAGTGTTTGTCCTTGTGTCACTCCGTTACTTACTCACTGAGTTACTGTACTTCTTGGCCCAGGCCTAAGGAAACAGTGTTGGAAAATAAAATTGTGCACAGTGGCAGACCTCTTCCCTGGTCCCTGGCCAGGTTTCAGGCAGGATCGCCCAACATGGAGGCGGCGGCCCCTGGATATCACACTCAAAACCATCAGGCACATCCAGTTTTTACTTAGGAACACGAATTTTTGCACAGTGGTAGAGCTTCACTCGTGCCAGGTTATAAGGATGTGGGAATCCCGAGGATCGTCCCCCACAGAGGAACAATACAACAGCGTTTATTTACACACACGAAACTATGCACAATAATAGACCTTCATCCGTACCAGAGTTTATAGAGGTTGAGACCCCCTGGATTCGCCCCTTCACCTCCCTCGCAAATATTTTATTTAATGCAAGAAAGAAGGAATCAAAGGCCAGGAGCCAGCAAGATTGTTCCTTCCAAGAAAAAAAAAAAAAAAAAGAAGCCATGATAACAGAGAGCCAAAATCAAGATGCGTTCATTTCGAGATGCCTGGACACACTTCGTTTGAAAGACTGAGGATCATAGGAGTGTAGGATATACAGATATAGAAAAACAGTTCTGTAGTTGACTTGTATGTAAGAAGAACTGGGAGTAACAGTCAACTCCTGCGTTAGAGAGTTGGATAGAAAAAGGATGAGAGTTTGTTGCTAGATGGGTGCTACGTGCCTGCTGTAGTGATGGAGGGATGCAAGCAGACAGTTCAGAGGTGCAGTGACCATTAAAGCAGCGATAGAAAAGAAACAAAGAAGCAACAGTGTGGTAAAGAGACAGAGGTTGAAGGGCGTCAGTAAGAGAAGGAAAGTACGCACCGTGTCAAAAAGAGTGATATGCGGGGAGCTTCCCCACACATGAGAGTTGTACTCTACATGGACGAATAAAAACCCGAGTATAAAGTCAACAACTCTGCATGGTAAAGGAGGCACGGAGTTGGCTTGGTACACCTAATCTCATGGAAGCAGATTTTACAACAGAGGTAAAACGATCTTTCCAAGATAAACCCCGTGAGAATGAAACCCCAAGTATGCTTAAAGATGATGCAGGATTGAACTGGATATTGTTAAAAATTAGAGAATACTCATGGGAAAGATTTTGTCGGTTTGAAAAATTTAGGAACTGAGTTTTTGATGCGTTAAAAACAACAAGATTGCTTTTTCCCAAATCAGAGATGAGCCAGCTCAGACATTGGGTGTGCCATAGCCTCAACCCGTATTTGTTAAATTAACTGCTGAGATCGATACTGCGGGATGAGAATGGGAAGGTGAAGAGTGGAGTCATCAGCGCATGAGTGGATAGGATTATATGTACAGCTTAGAAGGTCATTAATGAATAGAAGGAAGAGAACTGGTGATGGGACAGAACCCTGAGGAACGCCATTATTGATAGCTGTAGGAGAAGAAGAGTGGCCATTTACAACAGCAGCTATAGAATGACAAGAAAGGAAGCTAGAGATGAAGGCACAGATAGATGAATAGAAACTGTAAGAGGGCAGTTTGGAAGTCAAAGATTTATTCCAGACTCGGTGGAAAGGCTTTGAGATGCCAAGTGCAATGACAGTGCTTTCGCCAAACTCTTGAAAAGAGGATGACCAGGAGTCTGAAAGGTAGATGAGAAGATCGTCAGTGAAAAGTCCCTATACTGACATTCAGAAAGAAGGTTGTGATAGGAAAGATACTTTAAATTATTTTTGTTAGGAATAGACTCGAAAACTTTTGAAACACAGGATGTTAAAGAATTGGGCGGGGAATGCTCACCATTCTTTGGGACTGGCTGAATGTGAGCAAACTTCCAGTAGGAAGGAAAGGTACAAGTTGACAGACAAAGGCGAAAGAGTTTACCTAGGCAGGGTGTAAGCACAGAAGCACAGTTCTTGGGGACAACAGGAGGGACCCCATCAGGCCCATATGCTTTGTTTGCAATGAGACCAATGATGGCAGAAAATACATCAAGTGAACAAATTTTAATGTCAACCATAAAGAAATCAGAGGGGGGAAGCGTTGGAAGAAGAGCACCAGAATCATCTAAGAAAGTCTAAGAGTAGAGTTCTGCTTTATCAGCAGAAGAAATAGCCACAGAGCCATCAGAATGGAAAAGAGGAGAGAAGGATGATGAGGCAAAGTTGTTAGAAAGGTTTTTATCAAGGTGCCAGGAGGAGCTGAAAGAATTTGAATTGGAGAGTTCAGAGCATCTAACTCCTTTATGGTCGCCGGCGTCGACCAACTTTTTTTTTTTTTTTCTTTGTAGTGTGGTCACTGACGTCAGTGCAGCGCGACTTGTAGAGAACTGAGAAAATTCTTTGGAAGGGAACAGAGGTCTAGGGGATGTTGACACAGACCTACTCTAGCATCTAAACCACTCAAACAGTCAGTACATCACGTGAATCAGTCATGAGTGGATTTCAGTCTTTTGATCCCCACAAGAGTTAATGTAAGTAAGAATAAGAAAGCAAGAAAGTGAAGAAAAGAAAGTGCTACACCCATTATCTTTCTCCTGTCCTTCCTTCTCTCTTTCCTAAGCCACCCAAAGTAAAAAAAAAAAATCCATACAAGAATAAGCATTATAAACAAAAAAGAGGGGAGACATTCATAATTATATTTTTAATTACAGGTACATAATATACTTTGTACTGAATTTGTTCATTTTACATATTTCTTGTTTTGCACAAACATTTCAGCAACATATGACGTGTCCTCGTGGCGAACATATGGAAGTAAAAACTTCCCTTACCTTCACACTAATTCCCTTGTCCGAGATGCAAATCTCGGGTCGTATCGACCCTTGGTTGAGATGGTGTGGCCTATATACACAGCAGACAAAAAATACCATCCTTATTCTCTCTTTCCACACGATTTAGGCCACCTATAGTTAAAAAGAAAAAACAAACAAGAATAATCATTGTAAACATAAAAAAGGGGGAAAATATTTATAATCATGACATTTTTCTTTATAAGTACACATATCATTTACTGAATTTGTTCATTTTACATATTTCTTGCTTTGCACAAGCACTTCAGCAAAATATGAGGTGTTGGGGTAAATATTTGGATGTAAAACCACCCCTTCCCATTACACAAACTCCCTCGTGAGAGATGCTAATCACGAGTCGTATCGAATTCTAGACGCTTCAGTTCGGTCTGTCCACACAAAGAATGACCCTTATCTTGTTAGAGTCTAAAATATCATCTCTCGCCTCTCTTTAGACACAAACTAAACCACCCAGACCACAGAAATAACTTGATACTTGCATAAACACAATTATTAACATTAAAAAATGTGAAAAAATAATTACTGTTATTCTGTTCTTTTATGAAACTCACCATATAATGTACTAATTTTGTTCTTAATACACGTATCTAGTCATTTCAAACCACTTCAGCACCATTCAAAATTTGGGGGTGAAAAAAAAATTGTCACCGTAAATTTGTGTAACTTCCGCCCCCCATTGCACGGCTCAGGATGGGTCTAGGAAGCTCAAAATTCCACTGCCAAGTGCGCCTGACGTTCCTCTTCAATTTGGCAAAAAAAAAAAATAAATAAATAAATAACTAATAATAAAATAAAGTAAAATAGATTTTCGGAACTTGAAAAACTGGCCCCTTGGTCGGCCTGTGGGTCCCGACAAATTTCGGAGGCACGGCCACGGAGGCGCTAATACGAATGAAATTATTCTTCGCAGAGCAAAGAGCAGACTTAGCACGATTCCGAGCAGAAACGTAGAAGACATGATCAGGGGTGGACTGGCTCCGATACCTTTTGTAGGCTTTCTCCTTGGTGTAGACAGCAGTAGAACAAGCGTGATTAAACCAAGGCTTTTTTTGCATTAGTCAAAGGCTATGAGAAAGGAATGTATGCTTCCGTGCCCAAGAGAATAACCTCCGTAACGCACAATGCACATTCAGATGGCTCTCGGCCATGGAAGTAATAATCATTCCAGGGAAAATGATAGAAGTACTGCCTGAGGACCTGTCAGTCAGCAGCTCCAATGTGCCACAGCCACCACTTCTTGGGAGGGTCCACGAGTCTTACTGGAGTGATAGGACAAGTCAAGGTGATAAGGTTGTGATCGGAGGAGCCCAATGGAGAGAAAAGATTAACAGCGTAAGCAGAAGGAATAATTGTAAGGAAGAGGTCAAATATGTTGGAACTCTCTCCAAGGCGGTCAGAGATACGGGTAGTGTGCTGTACAAGCTGCTCTAGGTCATTAAGGATAGAAAAGATGTACGAGTAGGTCTGTTCACTAAGTGGATCAGTGAAAGGAGAGGAGAGCCAAAGGTGGTGGTGAACATTGAATCACCTAAAATACAGATTTCAGAGACTGGAGAAATTGACAGGATGTGTTCCATTTTAGAAGTAAGATAGTGGAAGAATTTTTCATAGTCAGAAGAGTTAGGGGATAAGTAAACAGCACGGATATATTTAGTCAGAGAATGATTGGATAGCCAAAGCCAGAAAGTAGAGAATTCATAAGATTCAAGTTCGTGAACACGAGAGCAAGATATGTTGTTGCAAACATATACACGACAGCCACCTTTGGCTTTGAGATGAGATTATAGAAAGTAGTGGGATACAGAGAAGGGTTTATTATCAGTTGCCTCAGACAGCTGAGTCTCAGTGAGGAAGAGAAGTTGAGGTTTAGAGGAGGAGAGGTGGTGTTCAACAGAAAGTTAGAGGAAAGGCTGCAAATGTTGCAGAAATGAAAAAGTGAGTCAGACAGTGATTCCGGGCATCTCGCATGGTCGTCACCGGAAGAGGGGTGGATGGTGAGGGCTTTGATACCTCCCCCCCGTGGGGACTCCGAGGCTTGGTGATGGAATGCCTTTTTTTTCTTTCTCTTCTTTTTTTTTTTTTTTTGAATAGGAAATGTAGTGTGCAATGTACATGTAGTTTGGTTTTGAAAGTTAGAGGATCTTGTATTGGAGTGCATGCTGGTCTACTCTGGGTGTTGCTGAAACACTGGAGAAGTTCGACAGGGGGGGATGGTCAAAAGCTAGTCCCCAGGGCTGATGAAGCTTGAGCTCCAGCTCTCCCTGTCATCAGCTTTCCATCCACCTTGGGAGTACATCCCTGCTCGACTGGTGCTACAGTCTACTTCCTCTTACAATATTGCAGTGATGGGTGCGGCTATGAAAGGTGTGCTCTGTCTCGCTTTCCTCCAAATTTTATCTTCCTCTGCCTGCTGTTCGTTTCTATCTACTGTATAACCTTCTCTCTTTCTTCTTCTTCGTATGTCTCTTTTGTATCCTTTTATTATTGTCACTGTCTTCCGTTTCTCTGTCTGCTAGTATCGTTTTCTCTTCATTCCTTCACCTCTCGTATACAGCTTTCTATCACCTCCTCTCTCATCTTCCATTCTACAGCTGATGGTGCTACTCTTCTCTCTCTAACCTATATCATCTTTTTACTTTAACTTTCAATTTTTCTGCTTATTTCTTCTTTCCTTTAAATTTTCTTCATTTTCTCTTTTTTCTATTTTTTTTTTTTTTTTGTGCCTTTTTCTCTCTTTTCCATCTTTTTCTCCAATATTATCCTTCTCTCTTTCTTCCTCAACTCTGAATCTATCCATTTTTCTTCACTGTCTCATCTCTCTTCCTCCTTTCATCTTATGTCTATAACCTTTTCCATATCTCCTTATCATTCTCCTAAATCCTTATGTTTTCGTCGTCACTTTATTCCCCAATATCTGTTGCTTGCTTCTATCTGTTCTTCCTTTAACTTCTCATCTATCACCTCTTCATTTTCCCCTTAGCTTTATCATCCATCTTCTTCATTATATTGCTATCACGTGTTTGCTGATTGATTCTCTCTCTTCCTCCTTCCATCTTCCGTTTGTATCCCTCCTTTTCTCTCTTCTGATCCTTCTTCCTTGTTGGAGCATTAGGAAAATTTTAAGATGGTGATGTAAAGAGATACGAGTAAAGTAAAAACGCTATATCTAACCGGTTTCGCCTTTGAAGATGCTCCTTGGCGACTCAGAACAGGAATCAAGTTTCTCTCTCTCTCTCTGTCTCTGTCTCTGTCTCTGTCTCTCTCTCTCTCTCTCTCTCTCTCTCTCTCTCTCTCTCTCTCTAACTCGTGTGGCTCTACATCTCTCACCCGTTTCTTCTATGTCGTGTATAGCATCTTTTCCTACCGTGTCTGCTGCTTCTCTTTTTCCAGCCATGATTTTTGTTTATCTTTTTGCCTCCTACTATCACAGAGGTCCTTCAGCACCCTTTTTTCTGCTAAGTGTGATGTGGCTGTCTTCTCTTGCTCAGTATATTTGCCCACGCCTAGCTGATAGACTGATAGAGCATCGTACACTTCCTTTGTTTTTGTTACTGGAGAAAACTATGAAATGAAGCGTCACTGCACTCAGATCATTAAATTTATGTCATCCATTTTTCACATGATGTACTCTCATGGCTCCTCTCCATTTCCACCACAATTCCAGGTCCTCTCATCCATTTCTTTGTACCCATTCTCTTTTCTTCCCCTCTCCTCCCGACACATTCTTTCTTGGGGGATATTTTAAATTAGACCTTCACTACATTCAAGCCAGGCATCCTACAACACCCATTTTCACAGAGTATACTGCCCTGCCCCAGCCCCACCTCCCACTGCCATTCCAGCCCATCTCACGCATTGCCTTGCCCACCACACCCTCCTCATTAGCCTCCATTGACGTCACAGAATCATGCGGTCAACGAACGTGCTTGTTCTATATTTTATTTTGCTTTTATCGTATTCACCGTAGTTTGCGCTCTCTCTCTCTCTCTCTCTCTCTCTCTCTCTCTCTCTCTCTCTTCCAATAACGACACATCAACTTATGCCTTACCTTTATCTAGTATATGCTTCCCTTGTAAGTATGTATTCTTAATCTTTTTCATCTGCTTTCTTTGACATCATTTTTTTCTCTTCCTGTGTGTACTGTCTCTTTCTTTTCTCGCCTTATCTTTTCTAGTTCATCTTCCTTTTCCTCTTATCTTCCCTCTTATCGTATCTCCTGCTTCAATCATTCTATATCCTTTTCTGTGGCTTCCTTTCCCATGTCTCCTCCTCCTCCTCCTCCTCCTCCTCCTCCTCCTCCTCCTCCTCCTCTCTCTTCTTCTCCACTCCTTCCTCCTCCTCTTTCTTCTCCACTCCCTCCTCCTTCTCCACCTCCTTAGATGGTAAGGTCATGTAGAGAGAATGGATGTGTGTAGGGTGGTGAAAAGGGTTTATGTGAGGGAATCTGAGGGCGGGGGGAGGCGAGGAAGGCCAAAGAGGTGACTGGATTTGGTAAGTGAAGGTGTGAATAAGCGAGGCGTGGAAATTGAGGAACCAAAAGGCTGATGAATGGTAAAAATGAATGGATGATAGTTAGGTAGATAGATAGACAGGCAGACATGTAAAGGTACGTACAAAACAAAGGCTACACCCTCTTTTTGACATGTTAGCGAAATGGCTGTATCCCACAGGGAGTATGAAAGAATACTGTGATGATCGGTTGACCTGTGAGGCAGAATCGTGAATTTCGAAGGCTTGAATGATGAATGAAGAGATGTGTGGGCAGATCAGTAGAAGCTTCGTTAGATAGTTCTCCAGTTTTTCTATGCCCTTGTTCATGGTTTTGGAGTTCTACCACCCCAGGTGTTAGTAGAAGAGTTCAGATGATGATGATGAGGATGATGAGGATCATGATCATAATGATCATGATGGTGTTCTCTTTTTTCAGAGTTACTGAACCCATTTCCATGTCTCCTGACTATCTTTTTCCTGTTACTTTTATAACACCTCTCTTACAACTTTCAAGTTTCAGTTTTCGATGTACCTTAGTAACCTACAGTATATCTATTCATCATCATCATCATCATCATCATCAACATCTTCTTCTTCTTCCTCCTCCTCCTTCTCCTCCTCCTCCTCTCGTCATCATTATTTCATCCTCCTTTTACCTGTCTTTCTCATTCTCTTTCCTTCCATATCAGGCAACACATTATCGTCTACCTCTGATACTCTCATCCTCGCTGCATATTTCTTTTTACAACCTGCCTGTCCTTCAGCGTCTTGGGTGGATTTCCTCACGTCACTCCTCCTACGCATGGTGCATCTTTTTCATTTATTTATTTTCATTTCCTATATTTCTGCCTTTCTATTATTTTTTGTGTCACTTTTTCGATGTCATTCTGCAGCTTCAAACTATTTCTAAAGACTTACTTCGTGTGGTAAGATGATGATTTATGTTTCTGTTATCTTTAGGTGATAACATTTAGCGAAGAGAGAGAGAGAGAGAGAGAGAGAGCAGCCATGTAATGAAGATCATCATCAATGAAGTGGATACTGTAATAGAAATGATTCACGCATTTTTTAACCTGTGAGCGAGAAGCATTTCCATTTCGCTTGCGTCTTCCTTTATGTATTCCGGAACTTTCCTACGTCGTGTGTGTGTGTGTGTGTGTGTGTGTGTGTGTGTGTGTGTGTGTGTGTGTGTGTGTGTGTGTGTGTGTGTGTGTGTGTGTGTGTGTGTGTGTGTGTGTGTGTGTGTGTGATACTTCACCATACAGATGTGAAGGACGGCATGAAAGTTTACCAGATAATCTCTCTTTTTCAGCGGCACCTCCACCATGACTTCCAATACCTTCCCTTTCACCAGCTGTTCCATCATCGCCGCTACCGTGTGATCACCCCGCCAAGCCAAGCGAGTAGAGGGGCTATCAGATTCAGATCGTAAATTTCCTCCACCATACACTGCACCTCACACGGTTGTTGATTTTGGGCCTTGTCAGTCTGTCATCGGATTCTTCCCTGCCTGCTGGATGGGTTTGGTTCGGAAATTGAAAGTACTCCACGCACGATCAAAAAATTATCACGCATAGTAGAGTCGATGATATCCTAATTGATCAATATATTTCACATGCTGTCTTATGAAGTTTAATTGGGTGTGCAAATACTGAAAATATTTTGTGTGGGTAAGACAGAAAATGTCACTACAAAATGGTATTTTGCCTCACAAAAGTAACGCTAGATATATCGATAATTTTGCAGTGCCTATCATCTGTAGGGTCAGGTTGTTTCAGTCTAGTGTACGGTCAGTAAATAAAATAATGTCATCCATAGGCTACATGAAACTAGACTGGACTGATGTTTCTCCCTGTGTTTTGGTATGTCTGGTATTTCTGAATAAGTAACAAGTCTTTCTAATACCAATTTTGTTTGTTAACGAAAGACAGGATATACAATGATATATCGTTATTGGAATTAAAACATAATTACAGTGTTTCACAATTCTCGGCCCTGCTTCAGAAGTAAAGCACAGTGAGAGTAATTATACTTTAGATCTGGCAGGTACTGCCTTGAGAGCAAGTAAATGTGGCCACAAGCGTGGTAACAAGCTGCATAATCATTCAGTCTTGGGCAGAAACTTCTACTACAGATACACAAAATCCAGTCTGAGATTCTCCCACTTACAAGCCTTCATATAGGCCTCTGACCCCTGCTCCTTGGATATCCCTGAGATTGAAGCAAAAAGAGCTCTGCCCACATAGACTACTTCTCACATGTCGATGTAGCTGTTAGTAAAGGGGTGGCGTGGACCGCAGATCCTATTGTCCTTAAAACAACCACTATGGTATGGAACCCTCGGATCTTGGACAGTGCCCGCCCAATACTAAATGCCCAGTAAAACTGAGATGGCTGTGCAGAGGTGTGAATGAAGAGTGTAAAAGAATGGAGACAGTGAATATGCTCGTCAGTTATGATATGATGGCACTGTGCACCACAAAAAAGGGTGGAGGGAGTGAGGTGGATGGGTAGGAATGTTTGTCATGTATAAGGTTAAGTTTGGGCACCCGTGGACGCTGTCAAAAAGGAGTTGGTTTGCTGGTAAATGTTGATTGTTGGAAATGGAAATAATGAAATTGACTGTGAACTCACCGTGCATGTATAGCAGGTTTAAGATTGTGATGGTAAAAATTATTCTAATAACTGAATGAATATGGATAAGAATGACAGGTTTTGGTACAACTAAGGTAGTGTGATAGAGCACATGTCATGAGTTACAAAGTGTCTGTGATGAGGGAGCTGAGTGAGAGAGTTGATATGGGTCTTGTAATGATGTAATGGGACGTTCTGCTGTGCCATGGGAAGGCAATAATAGATGGCGATTGATGCACAGTACATGTGTCAGGAAAGCTATGTGCAAAAAAACTACAATTCAGTCACAAACAAGAAGCGGTGCCAAGGCACAGCAAACCCCGGCAGTCATTTTAGAGCTGACGTATAAACACAACAGGATATCTAGTCAAAGATGCCACATATAAAATTTAAATCTTGTGAAAATTGACCATTTATGTCCATTTGAAATTTTAGGCCCGACCCCCCTGATACTGACCCCCCTACCGTTAACTGGAGGGTGATCACCCTGATGTAATGAGGCATGCTATAGGATGTAGATTTGGTGGATGCACCTGTAGGTTTAGGTTTCATGTCGATATGACGAATATAGAGGAATGATGGCGAAAAAACGATTTTTATGGTGATTTTTTTTTTTTTTTTAACATTTTTGGGGCCAACAGCCTGGGCCTGGGCCCAATTTGGCCCAAAATTTAATCAGGTGATCAGAGGGTCATAGCCCATCATCCCTGTAATTTTAGTCAAAATCGCACCAGCAGTTTTCGAGTAAAGTTATTAACAGACAGACAGGCAGACAAACAAACAAACAGACAAACCGCGTGAAAACAATACCCGTCCCCGAGCCCCTCCGGGGCGGGAACGGATAAAAAGATACTGGAAAGATTGCTGGAAAATAAAAAAAAGATGCTGGAATGATCACTGGAAAATAAATGTCTAGCTAACTGTGATTACTATGTAGACATGGCGCAAGTTCAGATGCATCATGAATATAAGGAATAGGGCCTCGCACACCAAGACACTTTCGAAGTCCAGATTTAAGCATATGGACTAAAAGACCTTCGCTATTTAAGTGTAAAACAACTCACAAACCCTATTACCCTTCATGGGGGTCGCAAAGTCGGGTCACAAAATACAGGTTTTATTCTTTTTTCTTTCTTTCTTTCTTCATCAACCGTAACTCTAAAAGGGAAATGCATACACGAGCGTCTTACATGCCAAAATGGTCCTTAACAACTTGGGATTTTTTTTTTCTTCATATACAGAGCAGCATTCGAGCTACAGTATGCAAGTTATAGCCTAAAAGACATTCTCTATCACTTAGACTTCTTCTCAGAATATGTGAAACGCCACGGATTCGTGTTGCCGCATTCCACGTAACTTTCTTATATATCCAGTACTAGTAGTCGCGGTAGTGATCATCATGAAGCTAAAAGTCGTTATATAATATAGCCAATGTGTACCTGGTAGCTAATTTCCATGAAAAATAACAAACTAGCAAAAAAAAAACAAAAAAAACATATAAGCTGTAGAGATGGAAAAGATTCATAAACAAAAAAGAAAAAATCGCAGACAAGTAGTGCCAGCCACAACATACCTCGCCCGACAACAGTTGTTTTATCGCTGTTAAATACCGACTTGTTTCTGCCATTTGGTGTCAGTGCACAATTAAAGTCCAAGGCAATGGCACAAATGTTTTCAATTTAACGCCTTCTGAAAATCCGTGAACTTGAGTTTGACCTTTCAAGGTCACTCAAAGTCAAAGGTCATGCTGCCAAATGAAAGCCCATGTGATACTTCCTATATCTTGGTAATA
Organism: Coenobita brevimanus; assembly: GCF_032717465.1. NCBI lineage: Eukaryota > Metazoa > Arthropoda > Malacostraca > Decapoda > Coenobitidae > Coenobita > Coenobita brevimanus. Next base: position 11,661,695 of record NC_137063.1, read on the forward strand.
GTAAATATATCTTCAACGAGTTTCGAGTTATAGCCACCTGAATATCCGTGACCTTGAGTTTGACCTTTGAAGGTCACTTGAATACGTTTAGAATTTAATCACTATTTTTGGGGATCAGTGCCCACATATCCTGAAAGTTTCATGTATTTTCATTCAGCCGTTTTTCAGTAATGTTGCTAACAAACAAAGAAACAAACAAACAAACTCTACCAAATGCAATACCTAGACTGACTCTGGCCGGCCGAGGTAACAAACAAACAGACAAAGTAACTCGACTAAAAATAATACCTCGCCGGACTCCGTCCGGGCGAGGTAGAGAGTACTTGGGATGGGAGAAGATTCAGAATTCTCTACTCTTTACAACATGCACACTGTACCCACAAAATGTCTGTCGCTGATGGAATGCAATAATAGGTATAGAACTCTGAATCTCCTCCCATCCCAAATGCTCTCTTGTTTCTTTGCCTTTTATGTCTTGTTTGAGTTTTTTCTTTTTCATCCCCAGATTATACCAATCATTTTAAAATTTTATATATATATATATATATATATATATATATATATATATATATATATATATATATATATATATATACACTATATAATCTAGCTTACTTGTAGGATACTAAAGGGAGTTACTGGCACGGGAGTGTAGAGGATGGTGTGGTTTCTCTAATCACATCATACTTCGTAACTGCATATAAAGTCAAACTGAAAGGAGCATTGAGAATAACGAATGAGAGGAGTAAATAAGTGAAAATATAAAGGTGAAAAGGCTGAGAAACAAGGCAGTAACAAATAATTATTAACGAAAGCCAGGGGAGGAGTAAAGATTATTGTAATATTAATGGATGGATTTAGAAAATTTGCAGAGCAGATACAGAGAGTGTCTACATGGAAATGGTAAAGATGAGTTTGACCGTAACAAGGGTGTCAACTAATAAGAAAGGAACAGCTTGGAGGGGTGTGGAGGTTGATGGAAATGTGGAGGAAATGAGGGAGTAGTTGGGATGGTGAAATGAAGGAATTCCTCTGAGGGAAGAAAGATATAGATGAAAGTGGGAATGTGTAAAGAAATTATCAAAAATCAATATGGAACAAGGTAGATGAAGAATTTTGAAGAAAATTTGATATAAATTTCTCTATAATAAAAGCACTAAATGTATGAATAAGAGACAATGTGGAAACGTGTGGTTTCATGGATAAAATGGGATGATGCTAATGAATGGAAGAGAAGTAACGAGCAGATGCAAAGACTACACTGAAACTCTGATAAATGGAACGGACGAGGGAAGAATGATGCAGGTATGATTTGATTTGGTGGTGCACAAAGGAAGGAATGTGGTGACAGGAAAGGTGACAGAGGCAAATTTGAAGTATGCTGTGAAGAGGCTAAAGAATAGGAAAGCAGCAGGTGTTGATGAAGTAAATGCATGAATGACAAGAACTAGTGGAACGTGAAATGAACAGTTTGTGGGAAATACTGAAGAAATCCTCGATACGTGGAGTCGTATCACTGGAATGGACGACACCTGTGACTGCACTTTTGTTCAACAGCAATGATGACCGAAGTGAATTCAGAAATTATCGTGGAATAAGTCTGTTGAACACTTAAGAAATGGTATATATGAGATTAATGGTACAGAAGGTAAGGCAACTATCAGAATGTCTGGAGGTGAGGGACGTGTGAATCAGACATGTGCAATAAGGCAGCTATTGGAAAAAGCATATGAGATACTTACATAGATCTAGAAAAAGCTCATGACAAGGTGAATAGTGAGGTGGAAGGCTTTAGGTATGTATGGTGTGGATAAAAAAAAAATGTTAAATGCTACAATGAGTTTTTGTGACTAAAGTATGTGTGGCGGTAAATGGACGCCTGAGGGAGTGGCTTATTCTCAGTGTTGGGAAAAGACAACAATGTGTGGTGTTGCCATAGCTGTTCATTCATGTAAGAAGGAGATTATGAGAAAGATCAAAACAAGAATGATGGTAATTGGAACAAATCTGGTGATGGACATATAAAGTCTGATATATGCAGATGATGCTTTACTAATTGCCAATAGTGTACGGGACCTTTGGAAACTGCTTCAGATTTTAGTGAATCTGAGCGAGTAGGGGGGTTTAGGTAAAGGTACAGTAGAATGAAGTGATGGTTGTTAAGGAAGAAGCTGACGCACAGAGTGATGTAATGAATGAAGGGAAACTTGAATTGGTGGAAGAGTTTAGTGCCTCGGTGTAATGACAGAAAAGAATGGTAAATGTGGTGAGAAAATGCAGAGGAGTGTGGTTTAAGGAAGACGTGGCCGATACGATATACGCCTTATTACAAACCAGAGAACTGAGCATGGAAGCTGTCAGAAGTGTGCACGAAGGTGTGTTGCTGCCTACAGTACATAAACATATTGGTGAATGTCTGGAATGGCATGAGAGAGAAAAGTCAAGAGTGAATGCAGTGGATCTGGGACTATTAATAAATGTAAATGGACAGTATATAATGGACAGAATAAGCACGGAGAATCATGAAAAATGTGGAGTACGAAAATTTATTGCTCGGAAAGGAGAGAGAGTACAATTCAATTGTTTTCCCAATCTGAGAAACTGGATACGAATAGAATGGTGAAATTATGTAAGTGAGTAAGTTTCAAGATGGAAGGAGGCAATGTTTGTTGCTCGAGGGTGGATTTTTTGCTATTTAAGTGTTTAGCCTTTATTTAACCTTAAATTTCGCCAAGAGGAGCAACATATATAAAATACAAATCTTTGCAAAAACTTTAACGTAATTACAATGTTGGCAACCCAGGCCCTCTGCCGAGAAGTCCCTCTTCACGTGCTGGTGGGTTAATCCTCACCTTAAGCCTCACAACCTTGTTGGGCTGCCACCAGTTATGAAGGCTGTTGCATTTTGCGGCCCCGGAGACCAGATGTAAAGGGGAGACTCAAACGCCAAGCTCGTTTTTAAGGACACCTTCCAGTGGTCCTGAGAACACACGATCCCAAAGTTCCCCACGTGGAGTTTATCTTCAGAGGGTGGAGGCCTGAAATATTCTAGGCCTCGTGGAGGACGATTGCCTGCCTTTGTTGTTAGCAGAGTTGGGGCAACTGAGGATCGATATTGCTGCACTGTCTGAGGTGTAGTACGAGTAACTTGACCAAGGTGACATAAGTAGCGATACTTACACATACTACTGGTCTGGTTGTGACAATATGCCAATCTTAAGGTGTTTGTTGTTGCCTTTCCTAGCTGCTTTGCCTCTTATATCAACAGAGTCACTCCGGTTGGTCAGCACATAATTCTGGTGAATTTGGAACATACTGTGTGCTTCAACTCCTTATTCCAGTATTGCAATACATTTTCTAACTGAGGTCCTTAAAGGGTTACTCTACACCAAAGCAGACTCTCGTCGTGAGCAACTTCAGTGCAGTTACTGGCGCGGACAAGGAAGGTTTTAGGAATGTGTAAGTTCCCGTGGCTGTGGAACTAGGAATATCAATAAGTTTTTTCTTCTGGATTTCTCGAAAGCACGTAAGTTGAGAACTGTATGATCGTTGATCCAGCTGCCAGATCGTCGCAAATGGATTTTTTCTCCTTAATACAAATAAAAAGAAGCAAAGTCTCAAAGCCAGTGGCACTGCTAAAGGGATGCCCACCTCCCAGGGAAGCTCTGTCCGAACCACACTTGGTAGCATACGTTAGGGATGGGTGGGTACAATATAGGGCTCGTTGGGATGAGTACTGTGAGCGGCAGCATCTGGTATAAATTCCCAATGGGGAGCTTCCATTGTCTGTTGTGCAACCGCTAGTTTCTGTCACACCAGTCGACGATTCTTTGCCCTCTCTCAACGAAATTATGCAGGCCACGGCTAGGCGGAAAAGTGGTAGGGTACCTGGCATCTGTGACTGTCCTATGGAACTGATGAAAGCTGCGGACAAATCCATGATCGGGAGATTATATGCAACCATGGAAGCAGTTTGTTGCACTGATATCATCCCTTCCGATTAGACAAAGGATTTAGTCATCCTTTTCTGGAAAGGAAGAAAGACCAACCTGACTGCTGTAAATACCATGATGTTACAACACTTGGTGTGTCATATAGGCTTCTGTCTTATGTGCTTTTGATGCAAACCTTTGACTATATGCTAGAATATCAGATCACTAAACCATCCTGCTTCATGCCTAAGAAGTCTACAGTTGACTAAGTCCTTGCACTTCGAGTTCTTGTGGAACGCTAACTTGAATTTTGGCAGAGACTACTGCAGTGTTTCGCTCAAGGCATTTGCCTCAGTAAAATGGAAGACACAGTGGCAACTCCTACGACCTCGCATAGATTGTCTGGCATATTACTGGTCTGTATTCGAGAGTGCTATCAAGTGTGAAGGTGAACATCCAACTTTTTTTTTTTCCAGGGAGTTCCAGAGTAACACAGGGGTGTGTCCTTGTCCTCTCACTTTTCAAAGCTTTCTTGGATTGGGTACTGGGTCAGATTGTGAGTCAGAGTCACTGTTGAGTTATAATTGTCAGTCTTAGGGTTACTGATCTCGACTTAAACTAGAAGAGCTGCTAAAGAAACTCCCGAGTGCTCTCGAGGCACTTCACGAGTAGGAAAAGCTACTGGGACTAAAGGTTTCCTGGGCCAGGACCAGGGACGAGGCATCTGGTGTTTTTTGGATGAAGCAGTAGGCAGGAGGTAAGAACACAGAAGTCGTGGAGGGTCACTTATCCTGACAGTGTGACTCATATCAATGGTGGGTCAGATGATGAGATTCTCTACAGTACTGGTCTGGCTTAGGGTGTTACGGACTGACGTTAACGCTGTTTGTGCAGAGGAACAAACATTTGCATCTTCAAGATGCTGTCTTGCCCTTCCTTACTTTATGACTGTGCGACGTGGACACTAAACAGTACAAATGGGGAGATGAGTTAATTCCTTTGGTACTGAGATGCTGTTTGAACGATTACTCCATGAGACTGAATCCAGACCCATTAACTGAATAATATGTTAATTTCAACTCCGGCTATATGGGCAGGTGGCACGTCTATCTGGGGTTGATCCTACTCTTAGGACTGTATCTGAAAGAGACAATCCAGACGGAAGGAGACCAAGAGGAAGGCCACAGAACTCATGGCTTTAGCAAGTCAGCCGTTACTGTCTAGAGTCGCTTTGGTTGGGAAGTGTTTCCGCCTGGAGGCCTGCACAAAGGGACATGGGGGTGAAGTCGGAGAGTGAGTGGGGCTATGCACTGCCGTGGCATACACCTCAAATGAGTGAATATAAAAGATTAAGAATGCTGGAAGAACTACAGTTAAACACAAAAACAGTGGTACAGAAATATATTAATGATACTGTGTAACATTTGCTTCATATTTAATACATTTGTGTTAAGTGTGTGTGTGTGTGTGTGTGTGTGTGTGTGTGTGTGTGTGTGTGTGTGTGTGTGTGTGTGTGTGTGTGTGTGTGTGTCTGTGTCTGTGTGTGTGTGTGTCTGTGTGTCTGTGTGTGTGAGAGAGAGAGAGAGAGAGAGAGAGAGAGAGAGAGAGAGAGAGAGGTGGGAGAGAACAGTATAAATTCATATAAACTTTGTTAAGTGTGTGTGTGTGTGTGTGTGTGTGTGTGTGTGTGTGTGTGTGTGTGTGTGTGTGTGTGTGTGTGTGTGTGTGTGTGTGTGTGTGTCGAAAACTCTGAAACTGATCGTTCAGATCCGATGAAACTCGGTGTCCACAGCCGCTGGGTTCCCAACAGGTGCCAAGCGAAATCTCACCGGTGGGTTTTCACATGGGGGTCAGTTCCAGGCTGTTTTGTGTCCCCATTGGATTACACCGAGCAGTCAACCTTTGCTAAAGTTAGCATGCCTGTTTTAAACCAGTCGTTAGAGATCCAACAAGAGTGTAGACAATTTTCATGCAATTTTCGATTTCGGTGCTCCGAAGCGCTCTATTTCGAATGATGGGTTTCTGTTGAGGTAAGTCACTTATATCAAACTCGCGTGGAATGCTTAGTGCTCAGCGCCGACGGAATGTGCAAAAACTTGAGAATTTTTATAATTTCAGAATTTTTTGAATTTCACCTGTCAACACTAAAAGTTGTGTGAACGTTTCAACATGACTAGAAAGAAATTTGCAACAATTCAGCTTCAAGAAACCGCGATTAGACAGTGAATTCAGTGACGTGTCACATGAGTCCAGAGAAATAAAGGCTGAGACGCTGTCGTCGAGTGCACTTTTATAATTAGATATAAAAGAAACAGCTTTGCGGCAGCTTTTGACTTATAAGTCTCGGTAAGCATCTACTCCAAGTGAGGGTACGAGGGCGAAGCTTGAAAGCCCTTCGCAGGACAAGTGCACCACGGCCCAAAGGGGAGGAAGCGCTTGTGAGTTTCAAAATAAGTATGGCCTGGCAAGAACTGTATCAACACCCTGGGAAACAGTATGTCCTGCTTATTCAAAGTGAGAAGGACGAAGGCCATTCTTTGCCGGTCTCATGGGGCAGGACACAAACGTTCAGTGTCGTGTGCAGCTGATGATGCAAAAGCTTTCAACAGTGATCATTGATTAACTCTCCACTTTAACCTGGTCTAAAGCTGTTATCTTTCTGTTTTTAATGCTAAGCTGTAACAAGAGATTAATACCGGAATATTATGCCAGTCTCATAGAAATTTAACCCCTTTAGTGCATTGATGTATTTCTCATTTCATTCATGCTAACTCTAGACGATTTCCCTCAGTCTCGGATAGACTTCTCGAACTGGAGGAGTTAGATATGGTCTTCATCAATTTCTTGGTTATAGGGTGGCTCTCCTAAACTAAATACAAGCAGCAAGCAGAAGCAGGAATAAGCTTTAAAAAGTCGTCACAGGAATCAAGTATTTAATGGAAAGGATGTGGAGCCATAGTACTGTCTTCTTCTGCGATTGAACTACGGAAAAAAAAGCCAAAAGGATGATATTTTTCGACATGTTAAGGTGGACCGGCTAAACTATGAGTAGTAGGGGTAGGCAGCCCAACCCAGGGAAGTATTACCGCCAAGGTAACGGGAGACTCAGGGAATAGCCTGGATTCCATTTTCTCTCCTAGGCCTTGGTAGCTGGTTACACATCTTTCTGCCTCAAACATCAGAGGACATCAGGCTGCCCTCGTTACACAACACACACATGCACACTATATTACATTGTTTTAAACCAGCTATCCTCTCTCCATGAAACATCAATCTTGTCATTACATATCATACACATTCCACAACACATCCCTGTTCTCCCCCCCATAAAAAGAACCTTGGCTGCTGCTATACTGGGAATCAGTGCGGTGATTTCTTGGGTGACCACCACCGGCAGGGCTGGGTTGTCTGCACAGGACCCTCCCAGTCGTCATCAAGCGACTGTGCCACCTCCAGTGTTGCGGCGCCCTAAATCTGCTCGTCAGTGCAGTAAAATTTTCTTTTGAAACATTAGGGGACTTCACTCCAACATCAACTCTGTTCAAAATTTCCTCCAGTTTGAATCCCCTGATCTGCTGTTTTTGACAGAGACACAAGTAAGCTCCACCTCTGATTTAGCTAGATTTAATTTTCCTGGTTATATCTTGATTCAAAATTTCAGACCCAAAGGAGGCGTATGTTGCCTTGCTAAATCAGAAATTGCCCTGGAGGAGATTGCTAAATTTAATTTTCCTTATTTCGACTATTCCATATACAAATTAAATTCTATTGGTAAAGTTAAGTATTTCTGTTGTGCTTATCGTTCCCCTAATCCCCCTCCAGAGCCGAGTTTATTTGACTCTCTGTCTTCACAACTAAGTGTCCTCAACATTAATACTGCATCAGAAATTACAATTCTGGGTGATTTTAATGTCCATAATGTTGAATGGCTCACTTATTCAGCCAGAACTGATGACTCTGGTCTTGAATGTGAGCTGTTTGCAGACTCATTTAATCTCACCCGGTTAGTCAGTCAACCCACCCGTGTACCAGACAACCATGATCAAAATCCCAACCTATTGGACTTGTTTCTAACAACTAATTCAGATAATAATAGCGTCGAAGTGAAGTCCCCCCTCGGATCCTCGGATCATTGTTTAATTCAAGCCACCAGTTTCACACCTACCACACCCTCCTGCTCTGAACCTGTCGTGGTGACTAAATGGCACTACAACAGGGCAGACTGGGAGGGACTCCATAATTTTTTCATGGATGTTCCTTGGACCTCCTTTTTCTCCCAAGATGCAAATTCCACATTGGGCCACATACAGGATTTCATTAAAGTCGGCATGGAAACATTCAGTCCCCATCATAGTTACAGAAAAAGATGTAAGTCTCCTAAATGGTTTGACCACAATTGTGCGAGAGTAACAGAACATAAAACAATAGCCTATAACACGTATACAAGGTCCAAAACAAAAAGAAGCCTTTAACTATTATAAAAATATCAGAAACCATGCCAAAACTATTATCAATCTTTCTAAATCAAACTTTCTACATATACAAGCTAACAAACTACTAAACAACCCAAGTGATAAAATATTCTGGTCAACCCTTAATTCATTCAAAACTAACTTCACTAACACCTCCTCCATTTCACCTTTATAGTCCCCCAGTGGAAATCTAGTAAGTGACCCACGTGGAAAAGCCAAACTTCTTGTTGACATTTTTCAACAAATTCAACCCTAAATACAGAAAATCACAATATTCCTGGACTTGATTCTGATTCCCCTCAAATACCTCCTTTCATGATTCACACCAGATACGTACAAGCTGTACTTCAGAATCTTTCAGCAGACAAAGCTACTGGTCCAGATGAAATTCCTTCAATAGTACTTAAAACTTGCTTCTCAGTGTTGGCTCCTGTATTGGCAAAAAAATTTCCGTTTATGCATCCGTACCTCAAGTTTTCCAGCCTCTTGGAAAGAAGCAAATATCCATCCTGTCCCTAAAAAGGGGGTAACTTCTGATCCATCAAACTATAGACCAATTGCAATAACTTCCGTTCTCGGTAAAGTTTTTGAGACACTGTTTAACAAACACATAATCAAGCATCTAGAAATCAATAAATTAATCAATGATCGGCAGTATGGATTTAGACAAGAACTTTCAACTGAAGACATTCTTTGCCTTCTTACCCATCAGATTAACAAAACAATAGACCAACACGGTGAAACACACACACTAGCACTTGATACATCAAAAGCATTTGACAGAGTATGGCAAAGGGCCTTATTGTCTAAGATGCCACACTATGGCCGTGCATCACTGGTTCCCCTAATTTCTTCATACCTTCATAACAGAAAAATACGGGCCATGGTAGATGGAGTTTATTCTCAGTTTCATTCCATAAATGCTGGCGTACCTCAGGGATCAGTTTTAGCGCCAACCCTCTTTCGCATTCATATAAATGACCTCCTATCTGTCACGCACAACCCAATACACTCTTATGCTGATGACTCGACCCTTCATAGTTCTTTCACTTTTAGTACCTGCCTTACACAATTTTGATATTACAAATTCCCAAATAAACACAGCAGTTTCTCTGAACCAGGACCTTTCTAAAATTAATCAATGGGGACAAACAAATCTGGTCTCATTTAATGCTCAGAAAACTAAATACATTAATTTCTCCAACAGAAAGAATCTCTCTGACTCTCACATAATTTTAAATGATGTCAATATTCCCATATCCACTACAACTGATATCCTAGGTGTTACTCTAAACCCCAACCTAAGCTGGACAGCTTATGTTAAATCCCTTGCTAAAAATGCTTCAAAAAAATTGCGACTTATGTACAGAGTTCGAGAGTTCTTCACTGACGAGCAGATGACCACAATGTACAAAAGTCAAGTCCGTTCTCAGATCGAACACTGTTCACCACGGTGGAGTGGATGTGGAGCGGTTGCATTGAGGCAGTTGGATAAAATTCAAAATAAAGCTATTAGATTAATCAATAATCCTGCCATTACGCGGGACCTTCGTACATTATTAGTACATAGAGATGTTGCTTCTATAGCATTCTTTTATCGATATTTTTACGGTAAGTGCTCTGACGAACTGGCTTCAATTGTGCCTCCCCTTTACATTTTCTCCCGAAATACTCGGGCAGCTGGGAGCACCCGTGAACTCACACTCTCTCCCCCGCAATGCAGAACTTCTGCTTATCAAAATTCATTTATCCCCTGAAACTACTCTCTGGAATTCACTTCCTGGGAGTTGTTTCCCACAAACATTTAATTCACTTCAATTGAAATCCAGTTGTTATAAATATTTTATGAATGGAGGATGGCTTTAGGCACATGGACTATTTTATTTTTCCTTTGTTTTTCCTTCCTCCATTCATTATCCATAAAAAAAAAAAAAAAAAAGACTATAGCTGACTGAGTTGAAATGGATAAATGAGCCAAAGTAGAACTAATTCCTTGCGTTTTTATCCGGAAGTACTTGAAGAACGATGGGAATATTGTTCACGGCTGTTGTTCCCTCTGTGGCAAGTGCTGCATCTACAGTACAGCAGAAGGATGCCGGAGTGAGACCACACAGGAACACAACCCTTTTGCTGTATTTGCACAGGTGATGGTGATGGTCATTCATCCGACGGAATACTGTCTTGCCACAACATAGAAACCTGTGCATCCCAGTGATCAGTGAAGCCATGCTATTTAGACACAGATGCACTAGGCAGAATCACTGTTAGGAATCAGACGAAAAGTGGTCCCTCACAAAGTAATGCCATGGTGGCTGGAGGCTTTTCTGTTATGTAAAACGCTTTCTCCAAAAGGGTAATAGAAGATTGATGTACTTTTTTTTTTTGCCGTAATTAAATGAAATATATACAGACTTAATCTCCCAAGGACACTACCACTTGGCAGTGTGACACGGTCAAGCTGATGGGGAACTTCAAAGTGTTCAGACATCTCAGCTCGGTCCTACGCCAGTTCTTTGCTGGTTACCATGCTTGTAATGGCCGTGGATTATTTCTACTTCCGTATCGAACTGTGTGAGATGTAACATTGGCGTTTGGCCTATTGTTCTCAAAAATAAGTCATCCCCTTGGATGATCCTCAGCAGTTCCACCAACTTTGATCCAGATCAAATGAAAACTGTTTTAGCAGTTTTGTTCACACCCAAGCACATGAGTCAGACTTTGACCTTGCTTTGTGACCTTGACCTTTGACTGATTCTTCCCCAAATCGAATCCTTCTGTCTTGCATTACTCTCAACCCTTCCACCAGGTTTAGTCAAACTTGCATAGAAACTGGTGGAACTGACTTAACCAGGTCAAACTCCGACCAAGCCTTGAGATCTTGACCTTTGATCTTTTATTCTTAAAACTGATTGGTCGACCTGATAGTTGTCCCTTAACCCTTCCGCCAAGTTTGCTTAAAATCGGATAAAAACTGTTATTTTTTTTCTTACACAAACGGGCAGCCAGAAAGACCACCAGATAGAAGCATGCACGCTCGCGCCGAACAAGACTTAACATCTGTTCTCTCTTCGCGAGCGCGGGGTGTAAAAATGCACAAATGGCTTGACTTTGTGCGTGGGGTTTACTAATCACCACAACAGCATGTGCAGAAGAGAGACGGGGTGCTGTGCCGCTTGGTGTGTGTGTGTGTGTGTGTGTGTGTGTGTGTGTGTGTGTGTGTGTGTGTGTGTGTGTGTGTGTAAACAAAATAACTCAGAAATCAGAGTTTTGCTCCAGTTTAGACCAAACTTGACAGAAGTGATAAGGTTTAGCGCAGTGGTTGCTTTTTTTTTTTTTTTTTTTTTTTTAACACACGAAAGCTATCTTAAATAGTTCTGATCCGATGTAAAACAAACTTGGTGTATGGCTTGAGGGTAAGGAAAGGTGAAGTGATTTGATTTTGAGAACAATTAATCAAAGGTCAAAGAGAAAGGCTTGATCCTATAACTCAATTTTTATTCCATGTCAACCAGTACTATATAAATGGGTTCAGAGATACCCAGCGAGGAAGAGCTTCGATTTTGGGAATGATGGAGTTAAAGGTCGAGGTCACAGGGCAAGGTTACCTCAAAGTTCTCATCTGATCAGCACCAAATTTGGAAGGGTTGAGGGTCAGGTAAGGATGGAGTAATTCTATTTTGCGAACAATCGGTCTCAAGCCAAGATCACAGGCCAATATTGAAAGTTTGGCCCTTAGACCATTTCTTAGCTGAGTGTTGAAATCTCAGAATTCTCTCTGCGATTACATTGAAACAAGGGCAGTAATGAACGGAAATCGAGACACTTACTGTATATGCAGGTTTTATGCAACATTATGGAGGTGTTGGGCAAGGCGTTATTCAGCCCTTGTCTGGATGGTATGCTGAGAAGTCTAAAAAAATAACAATACATGAGCTACTGCATAATCGTCTATTCGTTTTTTTTTTTAATAGCGATTCCACGCAGGACTTCCAGGAAATGATTTATGACCCGAGCAAGGAGAGTTTTTAAGTACATTACCTGGCTTAACTTCTTGAATTAGGGAGGTCTTATTTTTGTAACTTCCAGATGACTTTATTCAGCTTAGAAAATTCCTCTCGTCTACAGGCTATGCTTAATTCCTCCAGCTGGCAAGTGTCAGTCAATAAAGTACCCTCAATATAACGGATTAAGGATGACTATGAAGATAAAGGAAGTTGCGTTTATTATACATGCACAGTCCCGTTCAGTAAAACAGGAAAATAAGAGCTCGAGTGTCTTTAGGGATGGGCAGGTCAGATATTTTGCCGGTCCGGTTTATGACAAGGAAATCAGGCACATAATGGGAACTGGATAAAGTACTTTTGGTAAGCTAGCATCATGAAGATTAGAATGGTTCTTTCATTAAACAGAATGTGTATGTCAGTGTGTGATTCTGCAGCAACATACAGAAAAGAAACTAAAGTTTAACATAGTCCTTATCAACTTTCAGAGATGAATGGAAAGGATGTCGTTTGGCATTATGTAGGAGGGGAGTGAAAAGAGTGTCTTATATACGGGGACAAGCAAAAGTAGAAAATATGCGCTCAAAAAAAAAAAAAAAAAAAAAAAGGATTATGAGGAGCCACATCTTTCCAAGGAAGATGACAGAAGGACAATCAGGATATCAGAGCGGCAGCTCCGATATGAAGTATGACGAGGACGGAAGAGAACAAGGTGCAGAGACGAAATAAATCAATATGCCAAACATGGATGGAACAGACTATTAGACAATACACCAGACTGGAAATATATAGGAGAGGCCTTCGTACCCCAGTGGCCTGTCTCAAGATGCTGCTGCTGCTGCTGCTGCCGCTGCTGCTGCTGCTGATGATGATGATGCCACAAATCAAGATATAAAGGTTTCGGAATAACAATTTATCAAGAAATTAACATCTGACTGTGGCTGTTTTGTTTTCACTTAACTGAGTCAATTTCACAACATGTACATTAAGTCGTGGTTGCTTAAAATTCGATGAATAGTTATGAAACAAGAAAGTGACCCCTTGATTACCATTCAAACTGCCATTGTAATCTAAATACTCATGGTCTACAATTGAGCTGAAAGGAGGTGCGGATCTTCGTCAGACTGGAACAAACGCGCTTCATATATCTTTTAAAGCAAAGTGTGAATTGGAGGCGAAGTGGAAGACAGTGGGGGAGGCAGCTGTTCGCTCTGGCCTAACTCAAAATAATTACTTGATCGCTTTGTTGTGGCTGATACAACTGCGAGGATTTGTCTCCCCCCTCCTCTCTCCCTCCCTCCCATCCCCCACAACCCTCCCACAGAGCTCAGAAATTACTGCACAACAACATATGTTACTCTTCACCAAAAAAGATAGTGTTGGTCCGAGGGAGACTTGTCCATTTCGGTTTCACTGTCAAGCGTTTAAATTTAGCCCTGATCCTGATGTTTCCACGACTTTCGCTAAAATTATAACTTCCTTATTTTTTCCTCACCCATGGATCAGATGTACTTTATATTCTTCTCCTCAGTAGTTATTCTCGGTTATCGCTCACATCGAGAACGAATTATTCTGCAGTTACTAGTTATGGCAAGAACAAGCGTTAATGTTCATGATTCCTTGTCTGTGCCACGTACTGGGTCAGGGCAAGAGTGGTGTCGTTATCAGTTTCTCTTTTGGCCACATCTCAAACGCCTGCCCTGTGTGTGTGTGTGTGTGTGTGTGTGTGTGTGTGTGTGTGTGTGTGTGTGTGTGTGTGTGTGTGAGCTCTACCACCCATCCTGGTAAATCCACAGAAAGCCCCATCACACACACACACACACACAAACACTTAACTAAATTTGTATGAACTTATACTGTTTCCCTCATCTCTCTCTCTCTCTCTCTCTCTCTCTCTCTCTCTCTCTCTCTCTCTCTCTCACACACACACACACACACACACACACACACACACACATTATACACACAGACAACACCTGGACACACACCAACTAGCGGTTCCGCGCGCGCTTCAGGCGGGGGGAGGAGGGGAGGGGAAGGGAGAAGGAAGGGATGGAGGAGGGGGAGCGGGAGAGGCAGTGAGGGAGGGACTGGAGGGAGGGGAAGAGAGCAGCTACGGAAGGGAGAGAGAAGGAAGGACTGTAGGAGGATGGAAGGGTACTGCGGGAGGAAGCGAGAAACACCGATAGAAGGAAAGAGGAGACAAGGAAGGAAGGAGGGAGAGGGGGAAGAACTGAGGTAGGGAGGGAGGAAGGGAGGGAGGGAGGGAATAGGGCAGGCACTGAAAGAGGGAGAGGAGAAGCATTATGGGAGGGAAGGACAGGGAGACAAGAGATAGAGAAATGAGGCATCTAGAGAAGGCACTGAGGGAGAGAAAGAAGAGGGAAGTCATTTAGGGATGGAAGGGGGTAGGGAGAGGGGGAGCATTGAGAGAGAGAGAGAAGGAGGAAGGGAGAGGGAAGGAACTGAGTGGGGGAGGGGAGGATTTTGTGAGTGGAGAGAAGGAAGACACTGAGGGAGGGATGGGAGGAACTGGGGAGGGAAGGGGAAACAGAAGGAGGGAAATACAATAGAAATGCATTAAAAGAAACAGGGAGAGAAGGAAAGAGGGAGGGAGGGAGGGGAGGGAGAAGGGAGGAAAAGATATTAATGTGAGGGAGTGACATGAAGAAAGTAACGGAGAAAAAAATAAAAGAGAATGAGAGAGGGAGAAGAATGGAGGAGAGACAGGGAGATGGAGGACTGATGGAGCGAAGTGGAGAGGCGGGTGTGGTGAGGAGGGGAGGGAGGGAGAAAGGGGGGGATAGGCAAGGAAGTAGAAGTGTAAAGTAGGATGAATGTGAAGGGAGAAGAGAAGTGAAAAGATTGAGAAAAGTAAGGTAGAAAAGGGATATATTGCTAAAAGGGTGAGAGGAGAGAAGGGAATAGAGAGAGAGGAGAAGAAAAAAAAAAGAGAGATGTTGAGGGAAGGAATTAAAGAAACAGATAGAAGAGGGTAAAATAGTAAACTACTGACGCGAAGAAGAAATGTGAAAGAGGGAGAGAAAGAGAGAAGAGACAAAGACAAGTGTGAGGGATTGAGGAAGAAACAGAGAATCAGGAAGCAGAAGATTCAGAGAGAGAGAGAGAGAGAGAGGGGATCAGGAAAGAGAGTGATGTGGAATGAGAAGGAGGAAGAAGGAGAGAGAGAGAGAGAGAGAGAGAGAGCTTGCGAGAAGAGAAAGCAAGAGAGGGAAGCAAGGAGAGAGCAAGGAAGAACAAGTAAGGTAGTGGAGTTACGGAGAGGAGTAAAGGAGGGAAGGAGTGTGAGGAGGGGAGGAGGGGGGGGGAACGGGCGGCAGGCCAAAGTCCGAGCCAAAAGGGAGGGAGAGTGGAGGAACGGTACACAGGTAGGATGGAGGGAGGGAGGGAGGAAGAGAGGGAGGAAGATAACAGATATAAGGATGGAGGGACGGAGGAAGGGAAGAGGGATGAATTTGTAAACCGTATAGGTAAACTGAGAGGGATTAGTGTATGCAGTGATGGAAGAAGTGAGATATAAGAGGGAATGATACACTGAAGGAGGGAGGGGGGTGGGCGACGTATCAGGGAGAGGGAGGAGTACGGTGCCCCAGACAGCCGCTCCTACCTCAGTGATCCCCCGACCGTGCAAGGAGGAGGGTGTGTCGTAGTGTCAGTCCCCTGTGCCTCCTCTCGCGACCACGGCACTTCCCTCCCTTTCCTCCTTGACCTCTCCGTTACCTTCAAACTTCCTTTCCAACCTGTGACACCGCTGAGGACCCTTCATAAAAATACTGTCATTCTGAACGTTTATTGATCAAATATGGCTCTAATATGTTTGAAATTGTGGCAGACAGTTAAAGGATAATGTGATTTTAAAGTACATGTGTAAATCTGAGGCAAGAGAGTGTTGGTGTGACCGGAAATAGCTGGGGTGAGGTGAGTGGTGTGACCCAGAGAGGCAGGAGCTGATGTGCTGTTGGTGACCGGTGGTGCCTCGTGAGCTGTTGGTGTGTGGCCGCGTCAGTAAAACCTCATCAAGTAAGTAGGCTACACAACGCTGTCTTTATTTAATAGGTTTATAAGGCATTCAGTCTGGGGTGCAATTTGTTTGTATTGGCATAAACAGTGAGTACCGGTATACAGTATTAGTGAATATTATTATAACTGGTTTTTCCTTCACACATACAGACACACAGGCGAAGGTGTATGTAGGACTGCAGGGAAGGGGGTTACCACTAAATAAACACACCTCGGCCCCGAAGGCTGACAAAGGGAGATGGTTGGGGTGAACTGTATCTTAATTCTCCGAGGGTCTTAGGGGGGATTTACAAAAATAATATAGAAATAACTGGCTGATGTAATTACTGAGAAGTGGAGTAGTATTTATTGGAACACCCAACCCCCTCCCCCCCCAAAAAAAAAAAACGTAAACGCCCCTGAATCACATATTGTAACTATATATATATATATATATATATATATATATATATATATATATATATATATATATATATATATATATATATTAGGATAGGTAGATAGATTTAAGTGGAGGGGTGCCGGAAAGTATCGGAGTTGGGTAACTCTAAAGAAACATGTTGTTATTGATTACTCTACAAAACGTATGGACTAGAAAGCACACAGAAAGTGTATTCCTCCGCAAACACCAATAAAATTTATGATTTTCTGCTTTAATCCCCTTTTCCTACCAAACGAATACTTTTACGGTCTCACATAGTCAATTCTACGGTCATAATCCACGTGTTTGACATTATAGGAGAGCACCTACCTCCGCCAACGACAGTAGAATTTATAATTTATCCTTGGATCCGGATCCGAATCCATCTCAAAATCTAATCAGCTCTTCCTTAACCCACTGCCCACACATCCACCGGATTTCATTAAAGCCCGATATCTACTTTTTGATGTATCTTGTACACAGACACAGAGACACATCATAGTACATAACCGTTCAACTTCGTCGCTGAGGTAAAGATGAAAACAGTATTTTAAATTTTATATTCTGCGCTCTATGTATGTTATTGTAGTTGTTGAGTAGGCTATTGTTCTTCTTACTGTTTATTCTATCAAAAATTCCTTCATTGTCCATCTTAAACGTAGTGGCCCTGGGTTAGGCTGCTTAGTCTAGTGACCAGTCATTCTTTTATGAGTGTCTTCCTTGGATGCAAACCATTTTAGGCTACATCATGTTGGAGTACCTTACCACGTTAAAGCAGCAGGTGTTCATTTGGTTAAATAGGTACCACCCATTTGGCTTGTCACTCATTGTAGGGAGCTGAAGACAGCATTGCACCAGACGAGTGGATGGAGGGCGCCCCTAACTATGGCTGTATTTATAATGTAATTAAGCCGATGGTGATACTGGTACTTACACACCCGTTCAGTATAAAGGTGAGCACACTTGCCCCATTTGTGTCAACAATTGCTCGGTCCCATGTATGCACAGAACCAGTAATGAGGCAGGGTGTGTATAGGATCTAGGCACACTTTACCGTACAATAGTGTGGCCTGGCAGAGGGAGGTGAGGTAAGGGCCCACATTGTCAACACACCCACACACCCATTGTCGTGACTGTACTACAGTATATGGGCGGCTGACGGGCTGACTGGCTTGCCCACCACCTAACGGGACAACGCGTCGCTCTCTCCCACCAGGGAGGGCAGGCTCGGCTCTGGCTTGACCTGCATGGCAAAGAAAACAGAGGGACTTCAATTTGTCATGAGTTTGAATCGCTGTTTGACTTGTTAGTTTTTGATACGTATTTCTCGATTAAAGGAAGCTAACATAAAATACTGTGATTATTATCAACTGAGACTTGCATAACTGTGTATTATTTGCCTACTTACGAGATAATTTTTTGAAGATTTGTAGAAAAAAAAAAAGTTTCGTACTGCTTGATAGAAAATCAGTATAGTAACTTCAGCGCATGCTTCTGGACATAATTTTACCATCAGCCATGTTCGGAATACTTTTTCCCAAAACTAACTGAAATAGCGTTACACTTGGCTGAAACAACCTGATGAGGACCTGATTGCCTCCCCAGTACCAGTTCCCTGCCACACGCCCTTTTCCCCGCCTTCATGTTTCCCCGTCACCCAGTCCTGTTGGCATTAGCTGTCATGTTCAATTTTTACAGTTTCATATCTTAAATTGTGCGTAAGACAACTTGTTTATCCTTGGTCTTTCACAGATACCGCTATCATATAATTCAGAGGCAAAAGAGTGAATATGAATGGGAGAGGTAAAAAGCACTAGTTCTCACAGCAGTAAATTACGATGCAGACTTGTAGATCCGCAGTAAATTGGTTAAGGTCCTTGATAAATACAAACCCAGGGTCACAAAAAGTTAGACCCGTCCCTGCTTTCCCCGTCTCCATCTCATGTCTGATCCCTAATCCGGGAGTTCACCAGGGATCGACCAGCCCCACATTCTTCTTGTCGGTATCAAGTGGCATTTCCTCACGCGTAATCCTGAAGTTCATCCACGATGGCCACGACAAAACTAGATATGGATAAGGCGTAGTGGGTGTTGGGTTAGTCGAGGCGGTGGAAGCGTGTAAATGATGCCCATCGACTACAGGAAGATTTATCTGGTTTTGCCAAACCCCAGTTTTTCGCTAGGATACGACTGGCAACAGTCTATGTTTTATCCAGATCCCAAGTTGTAGTACTGGATGAAAGGGACAAGGGGGAAACAGAGGGACTGGGGGTAAGTGACTGAACGTGGGTGGGGAAGGAAGGGTACTCAAGATTTTTACCACCGTCCAACCCTCACCTCCTCCCTCCTTCCACACCTCCGCTGACCACTTTTCTCTTAATTAAGTTCACCATATACGGTACACTGATTTTCCAAGTTAACAATGACGGTGAAGAAATCGTGTTCCACTGAACAACAGTATCAGAGTTGATCACGACAATCTGCAAAGCTTGGGCATGACACACTAAGGATCTGTAATGTTTTCTTTTGTTCTGGAAGCTCTGTGAGCGAGACGACCCTTGAGGTTGGAATATAGTAATTAATTGTAGTACATAAATGTGTGTGTGTGTGTGTGTGTGTGTGTGTGTGTGTGTGTGTGTGTGTGTGTGTGCGCGCGCTCCATTAAAGGCCCTGGCTGGTGACCTTAAAAGCAGAACAAAGCACCAAGAGACACTTTACCGGTGTGGCAGTAACCTTTGACTGCGGCTTTTGATTCTGTGAATGACGTGTGACCAGTGCTGGGAGACTTCAACGCTCCCGCAACAAGTGATCTTCCCGAGCCTATACGCTGCCAACTACTAAAATTTGTCATCTTTATCATCACCAACCTTATTGTTCTTATTGAAACTCTCACCAATGCATGGGAGAGTTAGTCATAAAAATTATGCCACCAGAACTGCATGTTGGCTTCATTGATTGTTACCGAGTACTTTGTCATTATTTTGTTTTCGATTAATGTTGGAAGGTAGATGAAGTAAGATGCAGCCGCCTGACACTCGACTGCTGATGTGCCGAGTTCAAATGTTCACCCCCAGTAAATAAGTCCTGCAGCAGCAGTGGTTCAGTGGGTTAGAGTGCTCCGCTCTGGCCGAAGGGTCGGAGGTTAGAGTCCACCCAAGGGTCATCAGGAAGGGCATCCGGTTATAAAGTGCTGCACGCTCCAAACCTAAGTCGTCTACCAAGAGGCAACGCCTTAGCCCTTATCGAAAAGAAGGGCACACGGCGTAAAACTCAGTTTTAAAAAATGTATATGTCCCATTAACTGCCAGTATATTCATCTGTCCTTCACTACCATGGTCATACTGTATTTATCTTCCCTTTCCATATCTGCCTTAACCATTCCTCTTCATGATCATTACCATACTTTTCTCCTCAATCATCTCCATCATACTCATTTAGACACACTACCGTCATACCCACATACCTCCATCTTCAATGTCACTGACTCCCACCTACACCCACCAAACCTCATATCCACACACTGTACTGAATACAGTACCAAGCACTAGTCTCAGAATACTTACTTTCCTTTCCCATCTATTTCCACCACCAACATACGGTATCCAAATTCACCACATATTTCCCACCCACCACAGTACATTACCGGCAACACCTTGCACACCTTCCTCACTACCATACCTACTTCGCCTCACAATAACCACCAGCCCGGAAATGATCCCCGCTGCCCGGGCTATCCCCATCCACACCTTAGCTGTACACTGCCAGGACATGCCCGTTCCCTCCCACCCCTTCACCCGCAGTCCTTCCCATCCACAGGACTTGACCTACCCACACTTCCGGTCAAAAGGGACGTGCATCCCCCTCACACTCAAGGACGTCTTTTAGTGTTGGTCTGTCTAACTCCAGACGATTTTACTAAATTTAGGGAAGAACCTCGGACTGAAGGGGTTACAAACAACTCCGTTGATTCCACCAGTCGTAGGACGTCCTTTTTCTTTGGCTGACGAAAATGATGCTTTATAAGTTCGGAGACCCCTCGTGCTGACGGAGTTGAGGCCAACTAATTCGTTCATTTAGCCTGTGTTTACATCGTAGCAAAAAGACAAAACCAGAGCCTGAGAGCTTGCAAACTGTGTCCTTTCCAAAAACACTGAAAAAAAGAGAAAGCCAGAATCAAGGTCCGTCCATTTCAGGATCCATGTACGCATTGCTTATGAAAAAATGAATGTCATAGCCGATGGGGAAAAAAGGAGAAAAACAGATCCAAAGTTGATAAGTTTCTTGCATAAAAGATTGAGAGAATCGGCTAACTCTTCCATTAGAGAACTGGATTAAAAAAAAAAAAATATGTGAGTGTAAGAACAGTGAGAAGAGCAACAGCGATAAGAGGGAGAGAGAGAGAGAGAGAGAGAGGTGAGGGTGGACAATAATGCTGCGAAAACACAAAGAGGTTAAAGAGAGTCAGTGAAAGGAGAGCTGATGAAATTAAAAGCCTTTGCCTCGCTAAGAGTTGTACCTCAGACAGGGACGAATAAGAATCCTATACAAGATCAGCCAATGAATAGAGTTAGAAAATGCATGGAGTTAGTTCAGCTCAACTAGCCTGTACGAAGCCGTTTTTGCAAGAGAAGAAATGAGATCTTTGCAACAGATAATGAGAATAGGAAATGCAAGAATACTAGGAGATCACGAAGAACTGAGTTATGTGTTGTTGAAGGTATGAAAATTGTAATACTGAAAGTTGTGCTGGGCTGAGAAATGGGGAATTCAATTTGAGGGCTTTAAAAACGATGAGGGTTCTTTTGCCCCAGTCAGATATACGAGACAAATCAAAAGTTGGATATGTCAAAACCGCATAGTGTGGTTGTTGTAGTGACTGTCGTGATGGACGCTGTGGGAGCAGGTAGGAAAGTGGAGGGTGGAGTCATCAGCGAATACTCATAAGTGGATAGAGCTAGAAGTGCACCTCAGAATGTCAATGAAGAATAGGAAGGAGAGAGAAGGTGAAAGGGCAGAATCCTGAGAAACACTACTACTACTGATAGTTTTAGAGGAGCAGTGGCCTTTAACAATAACCAGAAAGAAAATTGAAACAGTAGGAGGGCTGTTCGGAAATTAATGATTTGTGCTAGACTGTCAAAAGCATTTGAAATATCAAACTCAGTCTCACAGGTTTCAGCGAAATCTCTGGGTATCAACAACTGAACAAAAGTTTGATAATGTTGGGAAGAGTTTTTTTTTCCAGTTTATGCTGGCTTTTTTTTAACGTCGCTAAATATACGAATAATTCATTAGTTTAGTCAGTAATGAGCACATGAAATTTTACAACGGGGACAAAGAAAAAATTGTATGGCCAAGGACAAGGGATGGCATACATTCTGAGACATCTTGAAGTGCATTGTCATTCAGGCTGCGTACTGGAACCAGTATGTTATTGCAGGTCAGTTATGCCAAGGGGTACGTACATGCCCTCGCTGCTTTTAAGGAAGCTAATGTTCACTTCGACTTTCTGTGGTTAAATTTTAACTGGACGGGTGATTATAGTACTGAAACTGACTTCATTAGCTTAGCCTTTCCATTGGCAGGGGTTTCCCTTGGCTGGATAATGTCGCCAAATATATTCCAGAATAAAATTCCTAATGGTGCTTCAGTCAAGCACCGTGTTAACCTTGCGATAACAAGACAAAAAAGAGACTAGGACAATATCAGGAAATTAAATTATTTTATAAGTGATTAATAGTTAATTCTGTTTAAGCAGTATTACTGCAGTTTCACCTACTTTCCTCAGCAGCACTATAAATAGCTCTAGGTCAGCCGGGAGTCGGAGGGGGTGGGGAGGTGGAGGCCCTTGAGGTGGGGGTGACCTTGGTGGGGGGAACTGAGGGAGGAACCAAATGTCAACAATACGGGGCCTGCTAGGTGGGTGTGGTAGGTTGGTAGATGGTGCATGGTAGTGCGGTAGGTGGTGTGTGATGGTGTGGTACATGGTGTGTGGTGGTACGGTAGGCGTAATGGTAGGTGGGTATGGTGGTGTGGTGAGTGGGTATGGTGGTGTTATAAGTGGGTATGATGGTTTGGTAGGTGATGTGGTAGGTGGTGCATAATGGAGTGGTATGTGGCATATGATGATATGGTATGTATGTGATGTATGGTAGTGCGGTTAGTGGTGTGGTGTGCTGGATGGGTGTGGTGGTATGGTAGGCATAGGTAGTTTTGGTAGTGTCACGTTGTATATGGATGTAATATATAAGTGTGATAATTTGTTAAGTGGCGACGTGGTGGCTCAGTGGTAGTGCGGCTGTCTCCTGTTCTGCGTGTCCCGAGTCCTGGTGCGAAATCCAAGCCATGACTAAGCCATTTGAAGCAGATGCTGGCAAAATATACTTTTATATCTTCACACCATGTCTGTTATATGAGTACCAGAACAATAACAGACTCTGACACAAGTATGCCCAATGTAACACTTCCACTTTCACATACACCACTATAACTACACACACCTCGTACACCCCTTACTTATTCGCACTGCGCCACAATAAGGAGAGGCTATTTCAAACTACCTGTCACACTGCCCCCTAGCCGAAGGTCTGGTTCCGCGGCAGACCTAATACGGTATAAGACAGTGTGATCAGTATCCGGGAGGTGTGCCAGTTTGACAGGTGGATTCGTTGTATGTCAGATGGAAATGATATGTATTGGTGTAGCAAGTGCGTGTTGTGGTTTGACAGGTGGGCGTGATTGCCTAGGGGCGCTTGGTGGTGTGGTAGGTAGGCGTAGTGGTGTGGCAGCTTGCTAAGTATATATGGTAGTGTGGTAGGTGGGAGTAGTTGCAAGGTAGGTGGGTGTGGCTGTGTGACAGGTGAGTGTGTGAGGCGTATATGGTAGTGCGGGAAACAGACATAGATGAGTGGCGTGTAAGAAAGGTAATTAGGGTTTGTGAGTAAGCCACCTAATCACTTCTTCATGCCATCAAGGCCTGCGATACCCCGAGGCCTACTTTCATAACCACTGGCCTTCTCGTGCGGAAAAATTAGTGGCAAAAACTAGATGTGCCTTTACAAGTGTTCTCAGTGTCCTCACTTTTTTCACCCAGGGCTGGATTGTGGAACTGTGGTGAAGGTTGTGCTGGTGTGGTAAAGGGTATGGTATGGCTGTGTGGTGCAGTGAATATGGTGTGGGTTTTTTTTTTGTGTAGTGATAATGGTGGCAAAAATTATGGCGTGGTTGCGCAGAGGTACTGGTGTGGTGTGTGTAGTAATAGTGGTGATAAAAAGTATTGTGTGACTGTATGTCATAGTGACTGTGGTGATTTGTGTGTGTGTGTGTGTGTGTGTGTGTGTGTGTGTGTGTGTGTGTGTGTGTGTGTGTGTGTGTGTGTGTGTGTGTGTGTGTGTGTGCGTGCTTGTGTGTGTGTGTGTGTGTTGGTAGTGATGGTAAGGGTATGCTAAAACTGCGTGGTAGAGTGGGTGTGGTATGGTTGTGTGGTGTGGTGGGCATGATATGGTTTTGTGGTAGGGGTATAGGATGGTTTGTGGTGTAGTGATAAAGGTGGCAAAAGGTATGATGTGGGGGCGTGGTGTGGCAAAGTGTATGGCGTAGTGTGTGATGATTGTTTGTTAAAGTGTATGCAGTAGTGCAGAAGAATGTTGCAGTGAAGTTCAAGAGGTAGCTTTGTTGTGCAGCCTTGTGGAGTGATTATGATGAGGGTGAGTGGTGTAGGTTATGTACTGTGGGTAGGCTGTAGTTGTGTGGAGGTGAGGATGGGTGGTGGCATTGCAAAGTACTGTAGTGTGGTGATCTTCTTTGTGATGAAGGGAAAGGTGCAGTGGTGAGTCGGCTGTGTGGTGAAGGAAATAGTGGTGTGAATACGTGATAATAGTTTAGCCTGGTTGTATGGGAAGTGGATTAAGTGTTAATGTTAAGGGTATTTGTGTTCGTGTGACATAGTGTGGTATTGCGATGTGTTTCTGTAGTGCTATGATGCGTTAAGGGATGTGCTGGCTTATTTGTTTGCATTAGGCGTTAGTGTTGTTAAAGTAGCTTATTCGGTATTAAGGTACAGTACCATAAAGGAAATGCTATGTAAGTGGAATGGAATGTGACTCTGTGGTTGGATTGTGGTAGTACTAGAAGTGTAGGTGTTTCATGCAGTAGTTTAGATTGGTTATCCTAGTGCTTTCGTTAGTAACAATGTATTTTAAATGATTTTCAGTATAATGGTTACAATAATACTCTGACGATAAGATTGCTAAAATAAAATATATATCTAGTTTTCTGCATTGATTAATTAAAAAAAAAACAAGAAATTGCAAAGTCTATATCAGGTGGCCTAGATACGTGTGGAATGTTCAGTTCTGCTGCCAGATTAACAAAATGTCACAGTAATGACATGTAATTTGCCTTAACATGGGAAAAAATCAAGGAACTCGTAGAGCCTTGCCCTAAAGAGTTGATTTGGCAGAACTAAAATTTCACATGTATTTAGGTCATCTGATACACCTTGTAAGGACTCGTTTTAAAATAAATCTATGCAAAAAAAATATATACATAATATATTTTATTTGAACAATCTTATCCCCAGAAACAGTTACTGTAACCCTAAAAATAAACATTATTTAGAAAATATTGTTACTGATAAATGACTTGGATAACCAATCAGTTGCCAGCTTTCAAAAGCCTAAGGCTCTTCTTTTCTCAGAAGAGACTGAATAGGCTTTAGCAAACCTAAGTGATACAGATAATATCAATAGTTCCTTTATACTTAGGGTTTTCAAACTGGGGTTTGTGAACCCCCAGGGGTACGGAGGGTTTCCAGGGGTTACATTGACAGCTGGTTAAAACTCAATAAATATATTTCATTTACCAACGAAGCTCATGAAATGATACCCAGAATCGAGAACCTAGTTTCCATAAGCCATGTGCAGCAGTCACATTCAAATGTAATGTGGTTATCGTACTTCAGAAAACGGTAATAACACTGTGTTGCAACAGTGTTAATATTTATATGCTCGACTAAGTAGTCAACATTTTAGTAACTTTACATAGGTAATGTGTTACCACTGTACAGTGGATTAGTGTTCAGGAGTACCATTCATATGCAACGCCTCGGCAGTGAGGGTAGAGGCTGCAGTTCTCAATACTCAGGGGGTAAACAGCGGGAAGAAGTGTGCTGACTTCTTACTACACCACTTTAGTTCTGGATGCCAGCCCGCGACGACTGTGACATTGTGGGTGTAATGTGATGTCACGTGATTGGCTGGTGATGGCGTGGGAGAGAGAGAGAGAGAGAGAGAGAGGTAAGTGGATAAGAATGTGAAAACAATGAGTGCGGATGAGAGATGACGTAAGGGAGAGTAAATATGAAGGTGAGCGGGTGTGAGAGTGAAGGAGAGTGGAGGGTGCGAGGGAGGGTGTGGGTGTGGGTGTGAGGGAGGGTTTGGGTGTAGGTGTGAGGGAGGGTGTGGGTGTGGGTGTGAGGGAGGGTTTGGGTGTAGGTGTGAGGGAGGGTGTGGGTGTGGGTGTGAGGGAGGGTTTGGGTGTAGGTGTGAAGGAGGGTTTCGGTGTGAGAGAGAGTGTGGATACGAAGTATGAGGGAGGTTGTAGGATTAGGTGTGGACGTGAGGAAGGATGTGGGTGTGATGGAGGGTGTGGGTGTAGGTGTGAGGGAGGGTGTGGGTGTGGGTGTTAGAGGGTTTGTGGGAGTGGATGTGAAGGAAGGTGTGGGTGTGGGTGTGAGGAAGGTTGTGGGTGTGAGGATGGATGTGGGTGTGATGGAGGGTGTGGTTGTGAGGGTGCGGGTGTGAGGGAGGTTGTGATTGTAAAGTATGGTGCGGTTGTGGGTGGGTGTTTTTGTGAGGAAGGGTGTGGGTGTGAGAGAGGGTGTAGGTGTGAAGGTACGGGTGTGAGGGTGGGTGTGGTTGTGAGTGAAGGTGGTGTGGGTGTGAGTGACGGTGTGGGTGTGAAGGAGGGTGTGTGTATAAGGAGTGGGTGTGGGTATATGGGAGAGAGAGAGAGAGAGAGAGAGAGAGAGAGAGAGAGAGAGAAAGAGGGAGAGAGAGAAAGAGAGAGAGAGAGAGAGAGAGTGTGTGTGTGTGTGTGTGTGTGTGTGTGTGTGTGTGTGTGTGTGTGTGCGTGTGTGTGTGTGTGTGTGTGAGGGAGGGAAGGAGTATGCGGATGAGAGAGTTGGTGTGGGTCTTAGATAATGAATGGGTGTTAAGAAGACTACAGATATGAGAGAGAAAGTGGAATTGAGGAGGAGTGTGGGTGTAAGAGAAAGTGTAGATGAGAGAGAGAGAGAGAGAGAGAGAATATGTGTTGGTGGGAGGGTGCGTGGGCTGAAGGGTGTAGAGTAAGGAAGGGTGGGGCAAAGGGCGTGAAGGAAAGGGAAAGGCAGTGTACCACGCCCTTTTCCTGGACAAAGGAAGAGATAAGGGTGGGGAGGAGGAGGGAGGGTAACTAATTCAGGTACACGAGGGAGAGAGAGAGAGAGAGAGAAGAAGAAAGGGGAAGGCACACGTAAGGAGAACCAGAAAGAGAATTTAGGAAGAGTAAAATAAATAAATGATTCCTTTCATGTACATAGAAAGGTGTAAATATAAGATAAAAAATTGGGTGACAGAATTATGGACGGTAGAGAAAGCGTGACAGAGAACTAACAAAAAGATATAATTATAGGTAACAGAAAATGACGAGAGGGAACAGACTACGAGAAGAAGGAAAATAATACGGTCACAAAATGAGAAGAAAGCAGGAAGTTTATGTGAGGAAAAGGATGAGAATAACGCAAAAAAAAAATAACTGGGAAAAATATAAAATTACCGAAAAATACATAAATTATAATACGTGGAAAAAAGTAAGAGATCATCGTATTAATGGATGAAATTGAATAGCATTAAAAATATATATATCTATATTTATCTATCTGTTTATCTATCTATCTATCTATCTATCTATTTATCTATCTATCTATCTCTATATATCTATATCTATCTATCTATCTATCAATCTATATATACTATATATATATATATATATATATATATATATATATATATACTATATATATATATAGTATATAAACCTTTACTAGATGTAAGAAATTTAATTACAGTGAAAATAAAACAGGGTGCATCAGCAGCATGGCACTCTCTCGCAGTGTAAACCCTGGTAAGTAGGACAAGAGGTGTGAGTTACATGGATGAGCAGTGTGTACCGCGGTGTAACAGCGAGGTCTGGCCAGCTTTGGAAATGCTGTCACGTGTGTCATAATAAAAGTACTCTCCTCTACCCCACGGCCAGGGAAATGAGGTGTTGGGAAAGTGTGTGGCAAGTGTTAACGGCTCCAGGATGCTGCTGTTTACTACTACTACTACTACTACTACTACTACTACTATTGTTACTACTATTACTGCTACTACTATTGTTACGTTACTACTATTACTGCTACTCCTACTACTACTATTACTGCAGTAGTAATTGTCGTCTCACCTGCCCCACGGCGAGGAAACACCAGAGAAATGAGGTGCGGGGAAAGTGTTAGGAGGCGAAGGAAGTGGAGGGGAAGTGTAAACAATTTAGGTAACATCAGAATGCTGCTGCTACTGTATGAAAGAAAGAAATAAAGGTATGTAACAAATGTACTCGTCTCTGCCCCAGGGGAACGGCAAATTACGAAGCTGAAGTGTTGGGAAAAGTGTCAATGAAGTGCACGGTCAGCTACGGGTAACTAGGTCAGGGTGCACGCTATCCTCCGAGGGATAAGCGTTTTATCTCGCCAAGGGCCACTGCTTGACGTCAGGAAGGGCATCTGGTTGCAAAGTGCTAAACGCTTCAGTACAAGTCATTTAAACAGGGGCAATATCTAAGTTCCTCAAAGAGAGGTTTGCATGGTTTTATGCTACATAAGTACGCCGGAATTTGTTATGATAACAAAACGATACATAATACAGAAACTGAATAGCCAAAGTGTAAGAGGAGTAGGCCTTCAGGTAACGGCGACATACACCGAAAGCGGAAGAAAAGAAGGGAACTGTAAAAAAATATATGTATATATATTAAGAAGAGCTCAGCCTTACCATCATCAGAGGCATGTAAAGCTTGGGATAGGGGGGTAGAAAAATGACGAAACCAGACATCCATTTTATACAGATTGAAGGAACCTTCCACCCAAAAAAATGAAGCAAAAGTTCGCCAAATCAAGAGCCACCCATTTACCTGGACACATTGCGTGCGAATGACTCGCACTGGAGAGTGGGTGAGAGAGTGTGGATAGCATAACAATTCTAAATGACTGCCTCAATGGGAGAGGTGTTTAAGCGGAGTTCAGAGGAACAGTGTCGGTTGTAATAGCGACAGTAAATATAGCAGAATTATCCAACGCTGAAGAAATGGTAGAGAAACTAAAAAAGAATCAGAACAGGGGAGCTGAGGCAAGAAGCCTTCATCTTGTTTTAAAGAGCAGTAGGTGTATGTAGTGAACCTCTATACATACGAGCTATACTCCATACAGAAGCGAATAAGACCACTTTGCAACCATCAAGAAAGCAGGATTAAATAAAGCAAAAAATAGACTCAACATAAACGACCTCGGAGAAGCTGATTTCACAAGAGACAATATCGTGATATCCGCAAGAGTTATCGTAAGAAAAAGAGACAACGAGAGTAATAAAATGTATCAAAGAACTGACTTTTTTATCTCACATGGAGAGACATCTAGAAGATTGTGCCCAATAGAGAATGGAGAAACTAAGCTTTTGAGTCAACAAAAACACGTTTTTTACGCAATCATGTGGAGAGGATGGAGAGTGAAAGACTGACTAAGAGGGTGTATGTGGGTGAGGTGGAGGGAGGGAGAGGGAGGGGTAGACCGAGGATGAGGTGGAGGGATGGAGTTGAGAGGTATATGAGGGAGGGGGGGGTGAGTTGGGGGGAGGGGAGTCAAATGGTGAGTGACAGAGTGACTTGGAGGCGTTTTGTCTGCGGCCACCCTTTGCGGGATTAGGGCGTCGGGCTATAGATAGATAGATAGATCTATGCCTAAGCGGCAATCAGAAATTAAGTGCCATAACCTCATTGCGCAGGTCTAGTAGTGACTGTTGTGGTGAATGGAGCCACGTTGGTTCAGTGGTTACTTGGTTCGCCCACAGAAATGCTCAGAGCCTGAGGCTGGAAACCCAGATAGTGGTGTACTGAGAGAGTAGTTTGTCCTTCGTTCGTTTGCCAGTGTTATGGTTGTACCGTGTCTGTGTTGGTTCATACCCATCATGGGGAAGTGTTAATTTGACTGTCACACTCCCTGCAAGGAATGTGGCCGGTGCTGCAGTGGATCTCGTAGTGACTGATATACACATAGTTGCGACAAACACATCAAGAAGCGAGTGGAGGAGTGAAAGGATGAGTTACCAATAATAGCGAAAGAGTTGGTGGAAGGGCATAATCTAAAGGAACACAACTGTTAATAAGCTTTAGAACAGTGGACGTCTACATCAGGGACCACAGAACGGCAGGCTGTATAAGAATTGGGGGCTAAATAAAATGAGAGCTGGGAAAACTGGGGAACTGAGGAAAACGGGAGTTAGGGAAACTGAGGAGCTCGGAGAACAGGAACGCTAAAGAAAACGGAGCATAAAAAAAAAAAAAAGTGAGAAGCCTGTGGCGAGAAAACTGGGGGAAAACTGAGGGGTGGGCCAGCAATGACTGAAAGCTTTGTTGTCTGAAAAATAAGGTAAAAAATACAGAAAGAAAAATAAATATTGAATCAGATGTCCCTCAGATTTTGAACAGGCTGATGAAGCAGTTGGAAGTGGTTTTGAATGTGTGGTGAAATGTCACATAATCTGGAGATTTCCTTACTGGTACCCTAAATTTTCAGGTGCACAATTGACCTGAGTGTCTGAGGGTACATTTGTCCATCTCTCCCTCTCTACAGTGTATACCGTATATATATATATATATATATATATATATATATATATATATATATATATATATATATATAAAAAATTGCCAGATGCCATGTATCCCAGACAGGGTGGCCAACGGCTTAGAGTTAATTGTTTTACAGGGAGGGGCACTAATCCTCCACCAACCCCACTTGACACGTAGGGATGCCAACAGCATCTGGTGTTCCCAGGCGGTCACCCATCCAAGTACTAACCAGACCCAACGTTGCTTAACTTCGCTGATCGGACGGGAAGAGGTGTACTCAACGTGGTATGGCCGTTATATATGTATAAATATATATATATGTATAAATATATATATGTATAAATATATATATATGTATAAATATATATATATATATATATTTCTTCATTCCTTATGAAGAGTAAGAGTGGTTTCCCCAAAGCTGTTTCAAATCGTTTTGCGGTGGCAAGAATAAAATATAAAGCACATCGTTTTGAGGTGGTTAATGGTGCCAATCTGTCATCACTCCCTTCTAAAATACCATGTGCCGTACCCAATCACACTTCACTATCAGTCATTATCACCGCCTTTCCACTATCACTTCGGCGTTTCGTGACAGGTGGTGGTCGTTACAATGATTCTCCGGGGGTTACTCTTGCCTTACCTCTTTCATGCTCTCACACTCGTATACTTGACCACAATCTCGCCTACCTCTCATCTGGTGATATTACAGACTTTCTTATCTTCAAATTATTTTGTATGTTTACTCTGTCTATATACTGTATGCTTACCTGTCTTTTCACGCCCTCTCACTCGTATTCTCCCTTAACAAACCTTACTTATTGGCCTACAACCCTCCGCTCCGTCTCACTTTATTATCATGCTTTTTTATGTTCTTTCTTTTTGTTTTGCTTTATTATTCTTATGCAATCGCTTTAACGCTTAGTACCAGTATCTCTGTCACTGTCACAGATCTTCTCACTTATCTTCCCAATGTTTTCCTTGTTTGTTTACTTCTCTCTTCTCTGTATTTTCACAGTCTTTCATTCCTAATCTCGCCCAAAATCTCCTTTGTGACCCCCATGTCTTTCTCTGTTGTAGGCTTTCGTCCCACCTTATTTCCATAGCATTTTCTCTGTTTCATTTCTGACTTTTATGCCGCACCTGTCTTTTCAAGCCTTCTAACTCTCATTATCAGTTCTTACCCAAAATCTCGCTTACTAACTCCATGTCTTTCGCTGTCGTAAGTTTTCTCATCGTATTTTCGTAACGTATTTTCTGTTTGTTTGGGATCTGTCTCTCTTCCACAGTCTTACATACCAACGCCTTGACTCCGGTTGAGGAAGCTCCCTAACACCATTTCCTAAGCGATTTGTTATGTTTGTTACAACTTACTGATCTCTTCGATGTTATATAAATTCTTCCAATATTTCTATTCTCTGCATATATAACATACAAAAAGATTTAAACTACCCATGTCCAAAAATAAATCACTATGGAAGAGGTGTTAGGGAGCTTCCTTAACCGATGGGAATACGGGCCACTGTCTTCCATTTGGTTTGGCCTTCATATTTCCTTAAGTTTATAGAGTTTTGTTTTTCTTTGTTTTTCTTTTTTTTTGACTAGCTATATGTGCGTGTCTGTGCCGGGCAGTCTTTTACATTCTCACTGACATTTTCCTTCACAGTTTCGCTTACTAACTACTGTACATGTCTTGCGTCGCTTCTGGTGTTCTTCTCTATTTACTTTCATCTGTCTGTCTGTCTGTCTATCTGTCTATCGGTCTGTCTGTCTCTTTCTCTCTCTGCATATATATATATATATATATATATATATATATATATATATATATATCCATCCATCCATCCATCCATCATCCAATTCTACGTTGCCCCATGAGGAGCGTAGGAGCCCGGGGCTAGGCAGTTGGTCCTGACATTTAAGATGAGAGTGACCAACCTTACTCATCCCTGAGTGGCATTAAATGAGCAATCAACCCCAACCACCCCATGGATATAAACCTTCACCGGCTCAATCCGATTGGAGCACAATAATTACCCACTAAACCACCAGGCGCCGAAATTTGGTTATATGGTTACCACCCAGCATAGTAAATGGTTTCCTGGTGTACAGGAAACCATTTGGCTTGTCACTCAGTGTAGAGTCACCCACAGGCAGAAGGAAGAGGAAAGAATGAAGGAATGAAAGACAGAAGAGGGAGTGTAAAGTTACCCGTAGGCAGAAGGACGAGGAAAGAATGAAGGAAAGAAAGATAGAAAAAGATGGAAGGAAAGACGGATGGAGGAGAGGACAGGGCAGACATCCGAGAGCAGCACTGCATTGAGTGAGTGGATGGTGAGCGCTATATATATATATATATATAATAGATAGATAGATAGATAGATAGATATTCTATATATATAGCATGTACTGTAACGCATACATACATGTATATTTAGTTACTCAGTTTTAAGAACCAGTCTATACGACACCTGATAATTTTCCTTGTGTTTTACATTATTCAACGCTTTACTAATCATTCCCTCTGGAGCAGGCACGGAACCTGCCCAAGTGATTCGATGGTTGAGACACGCAACAACCAGGGACGTATTTATAAACACTCCTAAGCTTATGTTGTGAAGAAGATTGTTTGTATATATGCTTTGCTTTCTTGTACAGTTGCCAGACAGCTCTCTGTCGAATCAAAGTGAATTTTAGAGTTAAAGAATTATATAAACAATAGTAGCCTATGTGTGATATTGACTGCTATGACTTATTTCTCACGTAAAAAAGTTAGAATCCTTTATAAATTTGGCCCCTGAGCCAAATAGTTAACTGCCATAGAAAACGTGTTTATCTCGTAAATTGTTTAGGTTCCTTTATAAATACGACCCCACAGCCCCTTCTCTCTCAGCGGGAAGGCGTGGTCATGTAAACTGGGTCACTGCCGTCTTGACCTTTGACCCATAATTTTCCCTCTCATATACACACAGCAAAAAGAGTATGGAGGCCCCAGCTGTGTTATACATTTTGTAAACCTGCACGAGGCGATTTTAAATATATACCGTACTGTATGTCCCACTCAGCAGGATATTATGTACCACTGTGTTGGTCATTAACACTCAGGTTCCCACGCTCCCTCACGGCTAAATATAATTGCTGAGTGTTAGCTGGGATGAAATACTAGGGTGGTCTTAATTATAAGAATAACAACGGTACCAGCAATTATCTCGTAAGCTCATATGATTAGATATCAGGCGAAGAAAATCATCTGATATTGGGATTAGAGGGTTTAAAGTAACATACAGTATTTTGACATGCAACTGAATATCTAGTTTTGTTAAATTTACCAGAAACACCACAATATAACGAGAAATATCGTTCAGGTACATTTTCTGAAACGCTGTGGTACCGATAGATATTTTTATTGCTAACTGTACTGCGTGGGAAATTAGTATGTAGATGTGGTCAATATATCGTAGAAAAGTCAAACCAAGCGAGACACTCATTAGTCGAGATCGAGCATTCGTTGTCTTCTTCGGTCTGTTATTTTATATTTTATTCTTGTTTCCTTCAGACGATTATATTCAGCATAGACAAAGCATTTGGTATGAAGGAAATCATGGAGACTGCCTCTAACCCCAACACTGCCTTGGCTTTTACAAAGATAAGATGGTTTGGAAGCAATGAAATAGAATTAGAACAACTATTCCGGATTAAAAAGGTTGTTTTGTCAGCTGTAAATTATCTTCCAACAAAATAGTAAAGATGCCTGTTATTTCGGTTACCGCACAACTCTATAGTGAAGTAGTTTGTCGATGGGCAGCTTTCACAAATCTGTAGCAGGTGGGGAATGATATTTTCGATGCAGCTTTTACAGATTTATAATGGATAGAATTTTAGATCATCACTTACATCTTCCAGACACTGTGCCTCGACCGTGACTCAGACTGCTTGAAGACTCTCTGAAGTTGGTGGTATGGGCCAGGCTCTAAATACGGAAGGTGCGGAGGTGTAGACAAGCTCAGATTATATAATTCCCATTTCAATAAACACATTTGACTTCTCTGCCTCCATTTTGCATTGTGTACCGGGGCATTCAGGCTGACCATATCTGATGCTCACACTCTTCATAAATCTGGAGCTTATATACACGTTCATCCCCTCAGTTTTAAGAAGACGGCGGTATATCTTTAAAATCTTATCTAAATTTGTAAGTTAAATGGTACAGTACTAAGCCTGTCTTAACAATCACCTCAATAAAAGCAATCATCCTGTTGGTCATTTACCCAGTTCATTACGAGAGATCTTTCCCAGACTGGAATGGTCCGTCAGTACTGAATGAAGACTAAAATAAAAGAAAATCGTCATCGTCCTGAAGGGATTAGTGGATATTCACATTAATCCCTTGAGTCTGCGAGGCCTTCTTTTAGCCATATAATATAGTTCACAGGTTGGCTGGAAAGAAATAAAAGGCCCCATGGTACAGTATGGGAATAATCAAGCTGGGAAGTGTGAAGAGGTGGCTTCATTTTTCATAATTATTAACCTTTTCGTTTTCAGAGATCTACGGGCGATTCTGCGGTCTTGCCATGATCATAAATCCCTAAGTCTCAAAATGAAGTGATGTGACTGCGAACAGAAATTTGACAGGAAATATATCTGATTATGGTCAAATCTATGAAACGAAGTGAAGTTATTACACAAAGAAACTCGAAAGGAAAGGCAGTTGGTACGGGAAGATGCTCAAAAGGAAAGTAAATAAAGTGAGTAAGGACAGAAACTCAAAAAGAAAGTAATTAAAGTGAGTAAGGAGAGAAACTCGAAAAGAAAGTTGGTGCAGACAGAAACTAGAAAGGTAGACATGGAGCGAATACTTACCAACAAAAAATTTAAAAGATATGAAGAGAGCACGGCCAGCGACTGTGCGAACTGAGGCAAGTATGGCCGAACCTCGAAAGGAAAGGAAATAATTTAGCACGGGCAGAAACTTGAGGTAAAATTACAGTAATGTGAGGAGGTATTAGAAGGAAGTAGGCAGGAACAGAAACTCAAGTGAAATGACTGTGGACCGACAATTTAAATAAAGTTTGCAGCTACAGACAGAAACTTGAAAGGAAATGAATGTGGGAAGGCAGCAAAAAAGAAATTAGTCTATCTATCTATCTATCTATTGCCAGACGCCTCAATCCCGTTCGGGGTGGCCACAAACAAATCGCCTCCACGTCGCCCTGTCCCCCGCCATTTTACTGCCCTGCTCCCAACTCACACCCCCCTCTCTCATATACCTCTCCACCCCATCCCTCCATCTCATCCTCGGCCTCCCCCTCCCTCTTCCCCCCTCCACCTCACTCACATACACTCTCATATAAAGAAATTAGTACGGGCGGAAATTCGAAAGGAAAGTAATATATAGACATACTGGAAGTGGGTAAGACAAACGCGAAATTAAATGAAATACATTGATGCAATGATAAAGAAGGACGGAAGAGAGAGTCTGATAGGCAATTACACAATAAATAACTTTCTTCTCTTTCAAGGGTGTGCTCTCGATATCCACTGAGTTCAATTCCCGGGTTGGCCATGAGATCTTTGGGCAAGGTCTTCTTCGCCCCAACCTGCTCGTACCTAGAACTGAAAAGGGACTTCGACTGTTGTGTGGCGTAGTCTGGATGAAGGCTGTGTCTTTGCAAAAAGTGAATGTCTGTCTTGATGCCTTTCATGTAGTGGATAGGCATTAATCTAAGCCTTCTTGACTCCTTGGGTTGTTTTCTTCTCATCTAAGAGGCTCCCTTGCACCTCTTTCTTAAAAGTTTAAATCAGCCTGCAGCACATTGAAATTTGCTCATATGTTATGCCATTTGCGACAATATTGAAAGCATAGCTCTAGAATTCAAAGAAGAAGCAAGAAGCAGTGCCAAGGCACAGCAAACCCGTCCCCGGCAGTCATTTTAGTGCTGACGTATAAACACAACAGGATATCTATACTCCGTCGTTTTTATCAAGACGAAGATGCACTTGACATGTTGGTGATGATTGGCTGAATGCAACATTACTTCATAATCTCTTTACTCGTCCGCATTATTAATTGACAACATATATCTGAGGGGGAAATTTGGGTTAGTAAATGTTATTCGGACATGTTGCATTCATCCAGTCATCAGCAACCTGTCAAGTGCATCTTCGCCTCATTAAAAAAAAAAAAAAAAAAATGAGTATAGTCAGAGATGTCACATACCAAATTTGGAGTGAATCGGGTGAAAACTGACGATTTTATGCCCACTTGAAATTTTAGGACCGACCCACCTGACATTGACCCCCCGACCGCTAACTAGGGGTGACCCCCCTGATATACTGAGGCATGTTATAGGATGCAGATTTGAAAGAGGCACCGTTAGGCTTTGGTTTCATGTCGATAAAACGAATTTGAAAGGGATTATGACGAAAAAACAATTTTTTAAATTTTACATTTTGGAGCTTACAGCCTGGGCCTTGGACCAATTTGGCCCCAAATTAAATCAGGTGATCAGCATAACCCATCATCCGTGTAATTTTAGTCAAAATCACACCAGTAGTTTTCGCTTAAAGTTGTTAACAGACAGACAGACAGACAGACAAAACGAGTGAAAACAGTACCAGTCCCCGAGCCCCTCCGAGGCGGGGACGGGTAAATATTACGGTGAAATAGCTTTATCGGTAAAGAAGAGGAACTAGAGACAGGATTGAAATATGAGCCTTTCCCTCATTCTGTTTGGGTCGTATCCTCCCTGGCTTAGTAAAGTTTCTTACACATCTTTATTAACGATTTATTTTTCACACTACACCTTGATATTCCTGCGTCTTTTACTTAAATATATCTAACCTCGACACAGTCTGCATCAACGTCATACAAAATACGGTAATGATAGCGTGACAGAGGCGTAACTAAGTGGTAAAGAATAGGCGCCAGAGAGCCACAGTAACCCACGGTAATACCACGTACTGTCCAGAGCTTCGTTTACTCTCGCAGCTTACCTCTCAGCAGGAAATAGTTTGGGCACTTCCTCACTCACTCACCCGTCCTCAGCTTGACACACTTTTCCGTTGTTATACCTTCGTGAGGCCAGGTATTATGTTTTACAGGCGCGCGCGTGTGTGTGAGTGTGTGTGTGTGTGTGTGTGTGTGTGTGTGTGTGTGTGTGTGTGTGTGTGTGTGTGTGTGAGAGAGAGAGAGAGAGAGAGAGTACACAAAATACTTTTGAAAGGTTTCTTCTGGCTTTCAGCTAACTACAGTAAGTGGAAGGGTTTAGGGTTAGCCAAGGAGTTCCCCCCCCCTTTTTTTTAGAATAGTTCACAGGTCAAGGTCTCAGAACTAGGTCAGATTCTTACCTTACAAGGGAGCTTAAGCTGTTTTATCCGATTTAGACCAAACTTGATGAAACAGATGAGAATTAGACAAGAACAAAGTGAGTCAGTTTTAAGGATAATCGGACGACGATCAAGATCACAGTGAAAAGTCAAAGTTGGGCCGGGGTGTCTGTGTGTAACCAAAATAACTAAAACGCTTTTAATCTAATTTAATCCTAATTTGTTGGAAGGGTTGAGGGTGTGAAAAGGGACTGACACATAGTTTTGAGAACAACATGCCAAAACTCAAGGCCACGAGGCAAGGCCAACTTTTAAAATTTATCCGATGTAGACCAATCTTTATGGAATGGTTCATATTACGACGTAAATAAAGTAATTTGAAAATAATTAAGTAAATGTCAATGTCACAGGGACGGGTCAAAGGTCAAGGTCACATGGCAGGGGCAACTTCAACAATTTCGATCCGATTTAGACCAAACTTTGTGAGAGAGTTTAGGGCAAAGCAACGATGAGGCGATTCGATTTTGAGAACAGTCCGTCGAAGGTCAAGGTCACAGGGCAAATTCAAATATACAGCCGTGAGGCGTATTGGTGGGCACGGTACTGCATTCTCTGATCGGTCCTAGTTTTTTTTTTTTCTGCTCTCTCTCTCTCTCTCTCTCTCTCTCTCTCTCTCTCTCTCTCTCTCTCTCTCTCTCTCTCTCTCTCTCTCTCTCTCTCTCTCTCTCTCTCAGTGACGGCACACACCATCTCCCAAATACCACGACCTTGCTCTTACCCGCGTTCACTTTCGGCCACACCGTTATAGCCCATTATCTCTTACACAACGATATTCATCTCGACAAAAACCTTCCGACAGCCATTGCAACTCACTGCGGGAATTAGACAAGCTTTCAAGACAAAAAGTAAATAATTTGTTTTTTTCCCAATCACCTCGGTCGTTTCGTTCTTTAAGTGCTTTGATTTCTTGAGAGCAGTATTAATCTTGTAGGCATTATTTTTTCTCTCCTCGCTGTCATTTTGATGTGTGATTTGGCTGTCTTTAATCGGGGTATAAGTGTAGGAGACTGATTATGTAAAAGTTTGTTTTATCTAGAAGGCTCAGGTATCCTCTAGGTTACCTCTGTTTTCATTATCATATTTATAACTGCTCTTGAGGAGAGAGAGCGGGTGTTAGGTTTTGAGCTGCGTGTGTGTGTGTGTGTGTGTGTGTGTGTGTGTGTGTGTGTGTGTGTGTGTGTGTTTATTTGTTTGTGTTATTCTTTGTTTGTTTGTTTGTTTGCGTGAGTGCGAGTGAACAAAATAAATCAGTTTTTAACCAATTTTGATTACATTTGGTAGAAGGGTTAAAAGTCAACCTATGAGGAAGCCAATCAAAGGTCAAGGTCACATGATAAAGACAAACGTTGACCTATCAGCATCGACTAACACAGTTTTTGTCTAATTGAATCCAAACTTGGGGGAACGGTTAAGGATAAGACAAGAATGACATGATTCTGTTTTGAGAACAACCAATGAAAGGTCAAGGTCACAGGTCAAGGTCAAAGTTCGGTGTGTGTGTGTGTGTGTGTGTGTGTGTGTGTGTGTGTGTGTGTGTGTGTGTGTGTGTGTGCGCGCGCGCGCGCGCGCGTTTCATAGCAAAATAACTCAAACTATTTTGGTTCGAGTTTAACCAAACTTGGTGGGAGGGTTGAGGGTCAGCCAATGAGTAAACCTATTTTTCAGAACAACAGGTCAAAGATATAGGTCATATGGCAAGATCTATTACGCAATTTTTACCTAATTTAGACCAAAGTTTGTGGAAGGGCTGAGGATAAGGCAAAAACAAAAGGATTCGATTTTGAGAATGTCAGACATAAAGGTCACAATTAAAAGGTTTAATATATCAGTGTCGCCGGGTAAGATCATCTTAAGCAGTTCTTAATTAATTTGACCCAAACTTTTGGTGGAACTGTTAAAGGTCAGGCAAGAATGAAGTGAGTCAGTTTTGATATCAATGTCATAAATCAAGGTCACAGGGCAAGGGCAAAGTTAGACCCGTTTGTCTGTGTGTTAACAATGTAACCGAAGTTTTTTTTAGTCAGAATTCGGATCAAACAGTGGATGAGTTGAGGATCACCCAAAAGACTGACCTATTGTTTTTCAGAACAAATGTCAGGGTCACATGGCAAGATCAACTTAAACCGTTTCTGTCTAATGTAAACTAAACTTCATGGAAGGGTTCAGGTTAAACCATGGATAGATAAACGATTTGGTGAATAATCAAAGGTCAAGGTCACACGGAAAAGTCATGGGCCAAGGTCACTGGGCTGAATAAATTTAAAGTTTTGATTAAGAATGGTCAAGGGTTTTGCACGAATGAATAAATTCTATTTTGAGAGTAATTTTTCAATGGTCAAGGTCACAGGGCAAGGTCAAAAGTTCAGCCCTTAAATCAGCTGATGAGAGCAGGTGTTACACTCTGTGAGGGCTGCTTCTCGTTGTATTTTAATACATGATTATTATTTTTTTTTTTTTACCGTTTTCCTAATGCCAATATTTTGATTGATCAAAATTATTATTGTAGGCCTGTGATATGGAGAAGGTGAAAATTGTCAGAGAAAATGTACCATCAGAGTTTCCTTCAGGCAAAATTCAAACGGTTTTAGGAACTGATCTGTGTACTGTAAATCGAGACTTTGCTGTAGTTAACGCTTTCACTACCTCCACCTGTCATGGATTTTACTCAGACCAGTATTAGAGGATTCCAGTGTTTCTAATGCCGGATGTTTGTATTTTGCGGAGGAAGACTCTGTCATTAACATGTGTAAGTGACTGTACGGTAATGACGGTGTGAGTACACCTGCCTGTGTGACCCCGACCCCGCTTAAACATAGCGAGGTGTGGGAAGAGGCCGAGGTTAGTCCCACACCTAACCGTATTCAAGCACTCCTCTCCCATAACAAGTGCTGTGCCCCCAACTCACCTGCACCCCACAGCGCTGTGCAAAGCAAATCATACCTACAGCAAAGCTGTGCAAATATTTCATGCTCTAAAAACGTATGCCGGGGATGAGACATGGTAGAATGTGGCAAGATAGTTTATTCAGAAATGTGTGACAGCGTAATAAATACAGAAACTTGCTGGAAGTAACACAGATTCTTTTATGGATTACTAATTATCTCGGTGTAGTTTGTAGTTAGTAATATTAACCTATGATAACTCTGATTCCTGCTTGGTGTAGGATTCTATGTTACTAGGACTGAACAACACTGCAGATCAATAATACACCAAGCTACCGTATTAGCACATAATGTTAGTCTGTTACCCGTACTTAGTCTCACAGTTCACAGTAATGTCACATATTCTTTGCTATCAGTTGCATACAGCAGCATTTTTATTTGCACCAAATAAATATGCAGATTATCAGAATGTAGTTGTCTTTATCATAGTTACAGTACTTTACACAGGCATCGATAACGTCGGTAGTTATACCTTAGTCCCTTCAGACCGATGACTTATTTTATGTTTTGCTGCTGCTGCCACTAATCAATTTTATCCAGCTCTGGAGAGATTTTTTTTGAAACTGGAGAACCTAGACATAAAGTTCACTAACCCAGTCAGTACGAAACTCCTGTCTAAGTTAAAGGAAAAACTCGTATGTTTGTTGCAGGCATAAAGTGCAAAATGCGTCACTGGAGTGAAAGGTTAAAAATGGTTAAGTGGACAAACATCAGTGCGTGCTGTTCGTGTGGGTGTGAGAGAGTGGTGTAAATGTAGTGGCACTGATGACTGTGTGAGCACCAACACACACACGGCACGAGTTGGCTGCACTATTATTTCCGGTTGTCTCAATTGTTTCCCAGACATATTATTGGTGGAAATACAGCGAATTCTCCAGGCAAGACTCGTCATACTTGATGCAAATGCGAGCACAATTTAGTTTTCAAGCATCCGTTCAACACGCTTTCTCATGTACCACATTTCACTCTTTACCTGTTTGTTCTGATAACTATAACTTTATTATGGCGCCCATACAGATTCCCAACTAGCCTGATTAATAGAGTACAAAAACTTAAGAATTGGGAGCAGATGAAAAGTTAGTAGATTAAGAGACACTGTTGCTGTGTTGCAAAAGCTATTCCTGATAAATCTTACTTAAGTTAGAAGTGGAATTGTTTATTCGTTCAGCTTTTCGTGGTCACGAAACTGAATGAGCTGAGATTTGGTATATTTGCAAATGGCAGTCCGTTACGTCATTCATTGTTTAGATGAAGAAAGAGCAAAAAGAAAGCAAACAAACTAACACACCAGAGGTTAGCCAAGAGGATAAGCCTAATAGTGATGCTGATCGGCATTATTTCCAACCCCTTCACTGCCAATGGTCTCTCCGAAGCTGGACAAAGTCGTCTGGCGTTAACCAACATAAAATACTAAATAAGTCCTCGTGCTGGAAGGTGAAGAGTATAATGCTTCCTCGTCGCAGCTGCCAAGAATGGTCTGCCAGGTTTCCAGTGCGGCCACAATAAACTTGGAAACGACTCTCGCTCAGGGAAACCATCAACTGTCGTACCTCCATAATCACCAACGGGATCCATGATACGATACCGTCATATCATACGACTGACCATCAGGCACATGTGCGTATCACATTATGGATAACAGTACATTATCAGCGATATGCTTGGTATGTGTGAATAGTCTCTGCGTTGGATTCCGATTTTGCTGAAAGCAAAACACGAAGCTTGAGATGCAGCGTTTCCAATGACATTATGTTCTTCGTGAAGCGAAACAGAGCTAATGGCCAAATTTTAATTCTTGATGACAGCTAATTGCTTCAGTTTCTACTTGAATTATAAACGACACTTCAGGGTTTGGCAACACATCCATCCCCCTGCTGAAAAGGTCAGATCCGTCCCACCAGTTGGAAATAATGATGACAGTCGCTCTCTTGTATGGCACAGAGACATGGATGTTTTGCATAAAAACCATACCATAACGAGGGAATGCTACTTAGACCTGTAGAAGTGATTCACTCAGGGTAACGCACCAACCCAAAATGTAGCAAGTAGTTACCATGGCTAAACTTCATGACTGTGACTTCGAGGTTATGGAACATCAGTCTCCTTCGCTTAACCTCACTCCCTCGAGCTTCAGTGCCTATTAATTACTAAACAGTTCTTCGGATAATGAAGCATCGGTGATGTAATTTTTCCCATTCCACAGAGTGAGCGAGGCCCGGTAGTTTTCCCTGTGTCCTGTGCATAGGTCACAGACTAGCTACCTCCATTATTTAAACCATTCACAACGAGAGGTCAGGTCTGTTCTGAATTTAAATCATTTGACGGTTGTTAGAACAAATAAGGAAAGGACATCATTGCATGGAATGTGTCACAGTATATTCATCACTACTTATCTCATCTGCGTGAAATATACTATCTTACCACTATGCTTATTTTAAATTCACTCTCTTTAACCATGACTGTATCGTGTCCATGTAATGTGCTGTACATTCGCCTGTATCAGTTAACGGAAATTATGTGACTGTTAACAGCAGTAGTCTGGTGATCTTGGCTACTTATATTAAAACTTCACACTGTTGAGGGTAGATTTTTTTTTTTTTTTGTTAATTTATTATTAGTGATCATCCAGGCACTGACGAGGAGCCCACACGTGGTGGCGCTGTGCGTCCTGCGTGAAGCAGCTGCGGCGTCTACCTGAGAGCCAAACCTCTTTATATTTCCCTGCACCTCGCCATGGGAAGGATCCTGGGCCGACCCTGGTAAAACGCTGTCTACCACAAGGGACTGCCGGATCCCCACACGACTTATGTATGCACTGCATTGTACGTGTAGGACGACCCCATAGAAGCAGTTACTTACCTGTGGTCGACGGGTCTGCTTTGCCAGACAAACTGAGTTTCAGCAACAACAACAACACCAACAACTGCTCATTGATATATAACATTACCGTTAATACCATACAGTAGTATAAGATATCCCTTTCTGTCTGACTATTGCGGCAGACATAACTGTGGTTTTGCTTCCTGGGTCCATCTGACTAAGCAGACCCGTCAACAGCAGATAAGCAACCGCCTCTATGTTTTTTGTTTTTTTTTCATAGGTCCCCTACACCGTTGATACTGTGTCTGCGTCTCAATGCAGCATGTGCTGTGCAATCCCCTATTATGTGTGTTTTATTGTGTGGACCTGTTCTGCAAATTGGGCATATGTCGTCTGTGATTCTACCCAAACCATGTCTAAGCTTTTAACTTAAGAGGGTTGCGTGATGTCCTGATGTAAGTCTAGCGAGATGAACTTGATCATCTCTGTTTACGGACATCTCTGATGGATGGGCGTCAGGAAGGAGGGTTTGTAATGCAGTGTTTTGATCAAGTCATTGTATTGTCTTGCAAGTGAAATGGGCATATAGGCGTTTTTTCGTTTTAATATAGGAATGTCTGGAGGTGGGATGTTGTTGAAGAGAGTCTGGTAATGTTTGTATGGTAATTGTTTTATATGACTAGCTATTTTGTGTGGCTGTCATAATGAAGGGGATGATGTGTGTCAGCACGTATTATTAATGTCCACTGCAGCAAATTTGTCTGTGTTAAGTATGATGCTTTTCTGTTGCCGTGCAGTTTATGTAACTACCAAAGGGAATGACTTTAATCACAATCTCTCAGACTGTCTCCATTTACTTTCAGTATGCAGTGGACATCCATAAGGAGCCAGGAGTTCAGTAGGTGGACCCGACACTTCCTGCTGGTGCTGGCTGTGGCGTGGGCGGTGCAGGCACAGTGTCCGTGGCCCAGAGAAGTACGGGAATTGAACGGGTCATGCCTGTGTGCGTATAACCTGCAGAACCAGCT
This sequence comes from Coenobita brevimanus, assembly GCF_032717465.1. Classification (NCBI taxonomy): domain Eukaryota; kingdom Metazoa; phylum Arthropoda; class Malacostraca; order Decapoda; family Coenobitidae; genus Coenobita; species Coenobita brevimanus. Next base: position 11,706,664 of record NC_137063.1, read on the forward strand.
GTCCATCCAGTGTAGCGCAGTCAACTTCACTCTGTTGATGACTGTGTTGCACCAGCGCTCACCCGGCGTGCCCCTCGACCTGCTCTACGTCAACAACACCAGGATCAGCGTCCTTAATGACCGCAGTTTTGATGGACTCCAGATTGAGAATATACAGGTGAGTCAGTGTGTGTGTGTGTGTGTGTGTGTGTGTGTGTGTGTGTGTGTGTGTGTGTGAGAGAGAGAAGGGGGGGGAGACCTTTGTAATTTTAACCGGTCAATTTTATATTCTATTTATATCCACATCGTCTGTTAGTAATTCCGTTACTAAAATAAGACGGAGCATCTATAGCACATTTTGTTCCTACATGACGAAGATTCCTGACGCCATTCAGTTCAAGATATGGATAAATGTAACCTAACTGGAGGGTCGATTAGATTAACAGCCAGAGATTCATTCTTCATCAAATTTCATTCACCCACGACTTGGTTTTCAGGTTGTAAGAGTGACACATTCCCGTCGGATAAAAAGAAACTAACCACATTATTGACGCTGCGTGTAGAACAGGTTTAAATAATATGTAAGGTTGATGTTCGCTAAGTAGGTGAAGGTAAACGGTCTCTCTATCTTGCCTACCTGCCTACCTGCCTACTCAACTTGCTTCTGCTACGGTACCTTTCCCAACTACCTCATGTCTTCTCCCCTCTCCCCTCCACAACGGTACCCTACACTACAGTACATACTCCTTTCTTCCTTCAACTCTCCTGTGTCTTTTTCGTATCCTCGCACAGGCCTTTCCCCCTCACCCATCCATCCTCATCCAGCAAGTACAACACGTCATTTTCCCTCTGTGCATAAGTGAGGTTGGTAGATGGTAGGGGCATGAATATAGCTTTGAATAGCGAGTTGCTTGAGGAGGTAGAGTGTTTTAAATATCTAGGGTCACATGTTGCTGTGGATGGAAGAATAGATGCAGAAGTGAAGTTTAGAATAAATGAAGTAGGAAAGGTGCTGGGAGGAATGAAAAAAGTGTTTAGATGTCGTTCGCTTAGAATGGATGTAAAGAGAAGGTTGTATGAGGGTGTTGTGTACCGACTGCGTTATATGGGGCTGAAACGTGGAATATGGGTGTAGCAGAGAGGAAAACTTTGAATGTAATGGAGATGAGGTGTCTGAGGAGTATGTGTGGAGTGACGCGCATGGATCGAGTGCGAAATGATGAAGTGCGAAGGAGAACTGGAGTTGTTCGGGAGATGGCTGGTAGAGTTGAGCAGAGGGTGTTGCGATGGTTTGGGCATATGGAGAGAATGGATAATGAGCGATTGGTGAAAAAGATAACTAGATCTGATGTGAGACTTGTAAGGCTGAGAGGAAGACCACGAATAGGATGGATGGACAGTGTGAAGAGAGCGCTGGATGCGAGAGGGATTTCTGTTGAGCAAGGAAGAGTGGCTGTGCGTGACAGAAATAAATGGAGAGAAATTGTGAATGAATAAGTGATGACGCAGCCTTGAGAGGATATTCTCCCGCATTTGGTCTGATCAGCTAGTCAGGTCAGGTGCGGGTAAGGGAATGGGTCTGTTATGATGTGGCAGGGGTAAACCAGCTCTGCTGTCGGGCCCTGCTGCGGATGTCACTGATTGCATTGCGCAGTTGACCCTTGTGCGGTGTGGTGCGGTGAGGATCTGTCCGTTCTCCCCTTTGGGGCTAAGATGCGAATGAACGTGTTTGAATGGATGAGTAAATGGGGAGTGTGTCGTCCTGTCTCGGCTACCTCCCTTTCCTTGGGGGAAGCAGCCTAGGTATATAGATAGATAGATAGCATAAGTGAGTAGATATATGAAGTCCTTGGATAAAGCAGTGTTCCTCTCTCTCTCTCTCTCTCTTATTTTTTCTATATCTTTCTGTATTACCTGTTCCCGCGAGTACCGCTTCTTTTTTCTCCCATAAATTTACCTGTGTATTTCTCTATGCTTTTCCTTCATCATCTCCTACTTTACCCATCATTTTCTTCCCTAAGTAACCTGTCTTCTGGATCATCATCCTTTATCTCCCTTCCTGTCTCCTTTGCTAACCCATATCATTTTTCCTCCTTTCCCTCTCAGTTCTCATCTGTTTTCCTCTCTTCCCTCCTCAGTTCTCATCCTGCGGCATCTACAACATCAGCGAGGGTGCGTTCCGAGGCTTGGAGGACCAGCTAGTCAACCTCAACCTCCAGGATAATCGTCTAGCCCAGGTGCCCACTCCAGCCCTGGCCCGTCTTCGCAGTCTACGGCTCCTGGACCTATCCGGCAACCTCATTACCTCAGTGCCGGACAGGGCCTTCAGGGGACTCAGGCTGGCCACGCTCAAGGTGAGAGAGAGAGAGAGAGAGAGAAGGGGAGGGACGGAGGGAAGTATTAGGCCGCACAAACATATATATATATTGAAAGTCAGACAGACAGAAAGAAGGAATGAAGCAGAAAATGAGAGAGAGAGAGAGAGAGAGAGAGAGAGAGAGAGAGAGAGAGAGATTAGAACTCACAAACATACACATTGAAATTCAGATACAGACAGACAGGAAGGGAAACAACCAGACAGACAGAAGGAGAGAGGCTAACACAGGCTGCTGGGACACAAATACATGCTGAAAATCAAAGAGAAAACTTCAAGGAAATTTATTACTGGCGTGCCTGACCATGCCTTCTGGGGACTGAGAGGGGAGAGGAATGGGGAGAGAGGGGAGAGAGGGGCCACACACACACACACACACACACACACACACACACAGTCATGATGTGGTGTGGACGGCCTTGTTTTATATTCTATACCGGACCTTCCATCCCACACACTCCAAACATCACCACCAAATAATCTTTATCCACGCATTTTATCCATGACTTATTATCTGTCAGTGATTAGCTTGACTTGTGTAGACTTAACTACTTCGCTATGATGATATCTAAGGCTGTTCTTCTGTTATACTCTTCATGCCACCAGACGATTTTATTCAGCTCAGAAGATCTACCTGACAGTGAAGGAGTGAAGGAAGACTACATAATCCCTCCAGTTCTAATAGTCTGTCCTAAGCTGAATGAAATCGTCTGAAGATGTTAATAAGATGGTGATAATTGCGTCATTCGGGCTGAACGGGTTAAAATGTAAAGTTTGATCTCCTTGAATCCATTTTTTTTTTATGCTTTCTATATCTAGACTATTTTATTCAGGTTAGGGAGACGTGATTGTGAAGAGATTTTTAGAAACTATTTCTAACTCTTCCTCTACAAAATATTGCTAAAGCTGAATTTAATCGTCAGGAGAAAACAAGAATAATATACATAATACATAGTTGGAAATAAATAGGGTAAAAGTATTTAGGCTGGAATCCGTAGTTTTAGAGGTATTTCCGACGCTCCTGTCAGTTAATTTTTCAGTAAATGACCTTTACGAGGGAGTGGGTGTGTGGTGGGAGAATGGGTTGTTAATGTGTAGCGACAAATGCCTCGAGATCTTTTACTGTAAGCCGCCCCTCACAGTATGCAAGAGTCAGGATCCCCCACCCCCACCTCCGGCCATGACTGATCCACACTCACTCTCACCTTTGCTGGTTTGTGTTCCTGTCTCACTCTTTGATATTCTGGATTATCATCAAGGTCTCCGGCAGCTTTTGGATTCCTCAGACTCACTTATGTATTTTTGCATAATCAGTATTAGTTTCATTTTTCTGTTGGTTCATTCCCTTGAGTCACTACCCTCTTTTCCAAAGTGCCATTTATATGTGTATTAGTTCGCACAAAGATCTACTGCAGGACTGGCTACCTCGGAGTGAGAATAACAGTCGGAGTTAACTCTTTCCCATACTGGTGTCTGTTAGGGGGAATAGTGCATATGAGAGCCTATCTGCTGTACTGGATATGTATGGATGTCTTAAAGCTTGTAGGTTACGTCACTGGCATGCACCAGCAAAGTGTGAACATATGTCAGCATAGGAAAAGACACAATTGGAACTGAACCCGAATTCAGGCACTGCAGACCGGGAGGGGAATGCCACAGCCACAAAGCCGTCGTAGCTCCAATTATATCAACAGACCTTAATTGCTTGTTCAAGGGCGGGGCTGTTACCAGCTTGATAGACAAACATAATGCTGTCTTTGCAGTCATTGTGGATTTATTATTATAAGATCTTACTTTGTCATAAATAATGCTATGTTTTCTCAAGCACGAGAAACAAGTCTGACTGATACATGCTCATTGCAGTCATTATGTAGAGTATTTATTATATGAGTGGGGAAATTGTAGGATGTAGGATCTGTATAAGACGCCTATTAGAGACGGCTCATACATGTGGAGAGAGTTCACTTACACCACAGTATAAATTGCTCTCCTCCCTCCCTCCCTCTCTCTCTCTCTCTCTCTCTCTCTCTCTCTCTCTCTCTCTCTCTCTCTCTCCACTCACCCCTCCCCTCTTTCCCGATCCCGCACACTTTCCCTTTGCACTCATTCCATCCTCACCTCTTATCTTTCCCCGCTTCCCCCGCTCCCTCTCTCTCATTACCCAATTTTCCCCACCATTATAACACCCCTTGCCGCCACCCCTCCTTCTTCTAATCTTCCTCTGTCATTCTTCTCTATCCCTTCCCCTCCCCTTACCCATTCACCCTCCCTCTTTTTCTCTTTCTCCTCACCTTCTCTCCCACCTTCCTTCACCCCCTCCCCAGCATGCTAGATGAGGCAACGTGAACTAGGGGAGACATACAAAGGCATGGTGTAGGAGAAACTAGTGGCTTTGCTAGTGTCAAGGCCCACCGCCCCAGCTCAACTCACTCTCATTGCTCGCGGGGGTAATAACATTAATGCTTAGAAATGCGCTGTAATTGTTTGTTTGCGTGTGTGTGTGTGTGTGTGTGTGTGTGTGTGTGTGTGTGTGTGTGTGTGAGAGAGAGAGAGATAGAGAGAGAGAGAGAGACCCACTGCCAGACCAAGCCTTCTCCTCAGAGGGTCAGTGACAGCCCTAATTAACCTTTCTCCCTTCTGGCTAAATTTATGCAGACCCGCCTAACGTCATCCCGGTTTTAGATATATCCTCAAAATTTTCTCATCAGTTGGCTCCTATAGACAGTGAACCTCAGCATTAGATCCTTTATTTATTTTTTTTTTCAAAGTTTCATTTCTTTTTTTTTTTTTTTTTGGTCAACAGATATCACTTGGGAAACATAACCATAACGGCCACAAAATTGCGACCTTCCCTAACCAGACAGTGACTCTACCTAACGATGAACAGGGGATGAGTTAAAGGAAGAGTAGACAAAATTAAAATACTGGAAGAGCAAACACACACACACACACAACACTGAGCTGATGATTGTAACTCGCTTCGAATATCCTTGAATTTCTGCCTCATATATATATATATATATTTTTTTTTTTTTTGAGGCAACAAAAAAAAAAAAATGGTGACAATCCACTTCCACCTTAACATTCATTAGTTCAATTTTTTATTATTATTATTATTAAGAAATTATTTTATGAAGTCCTCGTGGTACTCATGTGTCCATATTAATAAACTACCCCTGTGTTGAAGAGTATTTCCCATTTTCTTTCCAACATATTGCAGACAGTTTTTAGGGTGAACTGTTAGATTATTCCGAGCAGTACTTGTATATGATGAAGAATTAACGTTCAGTACCTATTGCTTTGCTGTGTCGCTGATTGCTTTTTATTTTTTCTCTTGATGTTTTCACACGGACTTTTTTTTTTTTTTTTTTTTTGTACCCACGAATAAATATGTATCATTTGTGCATGTTGTTCTGAGGTGTTCACTGTTTACACTATCCCTCTTGCTTTGCCTTTGTCTCCTTCTCATAACAATTACTGTTTTCATAGTGCACAGAGACAGAGATAACTTCTGTATCATGCATAAAACAATATCTCATTTTGCCTTTTCCTACTCATTCGTGTTTGGCCTTCAGCAACAACATTCCCCACAGCGCTGGGACATGCACAGGATGATAAATAATCTAAATTAAAAAAAAAGGTAAAGTTCGTTTTTAAAAGTGCAGCTGGCCTGTGAGGTTGACGAAGAATTATATCCTCAAAAGAATTACTATAGTTGATTAGAACCCTGTGAACTGTGTGGCCTGTCAAACTTATGTTCTCATGGTTAGCGTAGCGTAGCATCTCCCCAAACATATTATTGTCATTCATCTTTCCTTGTGTCTTCTCAGTACTTCCCCACAGCCTTACCATCGTTACTCTCTTCTCACACTCAAAACACAGTTACTACAATCACAGTTTTTATTTTAACTCCCCACTCTTGGCAGGTGGCTGTATTTCACTTACGCATCCTCTTTCTCTCTTTGTTCTGCTGGGTACTTTGTCTTACTGTTTATATTCTCTCTCTCTCTCTCTCTCTCTCTCTCTCTCTCTCTCTTATACCAGCCTGTTTACTAATGACATGATATAAAATCGCCGACTTGTGGCAAAAATAACACAAGATATGCTGTACATACACGGAATGAAGAGGTCCTTCCACAGTCCTGGGGTGGGGGACTCAATTATATCGATTCTCTGTCGTAACCTGGATTCGTTATTGCAGAAGGGACAAGTAAAGGAAAGGGCCAAGTCTTACCAGGTCTCCCGTCCCTCCTACAAACAGCAAATCTCAGCTACGAGAGAAAAATTATCCTAGGTTATATCTGTGTTATGCAGGAAGTATGAGGAAAAGACAGTGCATAATATCCCCATGACTCCAGTTCTTCCTGCATAACAAATCAGTTACGACAGAGATTCAATCAGAAATATGTTCGAGTATCCCGCCCCTGGTCTCTCTCCCCAAGTTGAATACTATCGTGTGGAAGCAGCAAGAATGAAATAGTAAATACATCATCGGAGTGAACAAAAAAGAATGACTCCTTTCAGCACCACACACGTAACCTTAGTCTCTCATTCTGGACGGCATACGAACTACATAGCGCCTTTTTCTTGGTGATAGAATTTGCACATGACACTTTTTGATCCATTTTGACGTTAATGAGGCAACTATAGGTATATCAATGCTAGGAATATCTGAATAACATAAACAGAACACCAAGATGTCATAATTGTAATAAATCACTGGGAAAACTGTGTTGCGAAGGTCTTGTGCCACTTAGAATGAAGCCCTTTTCTTCAAGGTAAAGGCTGTTCAGAGTTTCATCATTTTGTGCTTTTTTTACTTGATATAATAAAAAAATGCTTCTCTTCAGGAATTTACACCTGACCTAATTCTTCACTTGCAGCCACACACTGTCTCTCACATCATATCTCGTTATTCCCATACTAGTGGATTGAGCTTGTTTCTCCCTTATGTGCTTGTTCACCCAGGAGCTGAACTAAGGACTTGGGTGTAGTTTCATTGTTGTGTGTCGTACTATAGGGGAAGGCTGAGACGTGGTAAATTTTAACTATGATCCTTAATGCTCCTCGTGCAGTCGATAGGTATTAATGTTAAGCCTTCTTCACCCCCTACCAGCTCTCGGACAACGAGTTATCTCTAAGCGAGGGAGCCTTCTCGGGTCTGGAGGCCACTCTCAAGAACCTGAATTTGAAGGGGACGAAGCAGGAACAGCTGCCCCGAGCCATCCTGGACCTGCCAGCACTCGCGTTCCTTGACGTGGCCCAGAACCAGATCAGGAGCATAGGGCCAGGTGAGAGAGAGAGAGAGAGAGAGAGAGAGAGAGAGAGAAAGAGAGAGTTCAGCTTAGAAATTACCTCTTCATTATGTTAACATTTTTGTATGTCAATCTTGCTATCTCCAACCGATCATACTTACCTTAGGTCCAGCTTCGTAATGTAGGGGTTGGATAAAGTCTTCATTAACCCTTTCTGTACGATGAGTTTTCTTTGGCTGAGAAAAGTACTCTGAAGTAAGAACACACACACACACACACACACACACACACACACACACACACACACATACACACACACACAAACAAACACACATCGTCATTATACTGAAAGGGTTAAGTAGCTTGTTTCTGTAGAGCTCTTGTAATGTAGGGAGGAAGCTAAATGATTGAAGGAAAGGAGATTGAATTAGTCTCTTCAAATACTGCACACTCCTATATTTTCTTCCTTTTCTTATGCAACAGACAACTAAAGCCTTCCCTCTTTTCCCTTTCCTAATGGAGTCAACTAAACCTGACCTTTCAAACAGCTACACCCTCATTTGCTTCCTTCCCCTGTTCTAACCACACAGACAACTATATCTGTCCTCCTTCTTCCTAACCCAACAACAACAATAAAACGTTTCTTTCCTCACTGCCCCCAGCCTCCCTCAGTAACCTACATTCCCTGACGGCGCTAAACCTGGAGAGGAATCTGCTGCAGTCCCTAGAGGAAGAGGATTTCTTGGGTGTCAACGATACTCTCAGCTCACTATCCCTCCTCAACAACCTCATCACACTCTTCCCAACCAGAGCACTCAACTCACTCTCGGAGCTCAGGGTAAGTGATGAAATGTTATGCTGGTGGTGTAAAGTGTGGTGAGGTGTGCTGCCGTGTCTTGTGGTGTTAGGACGATGTTGTGGTGTGTGGCAGTAGATGTTTTTGGTTTGTGTATAGTGGTGATGTGGTATATGGTGGAAGATAATTTGGAGTGTACTGAGTGATGATAGTGCTGTAGTGTGGGGATGTGAGGCGAGGTTGTGGGTGTGTTTGGACTGTGCATAATACTGTTTTGTGGTAATGATCAGTGTGGATTTACCTTTTAGAGCATACTCAATGATAATGATGATGATGATGGTGTTCTTCTGTACAGTGATATGGAGAATGACAGTAGATACTTTGAGATATGTTAAGAAGTGGTGATAATGATAGTGGTGACTGGTGTTGTGTGGTGATGTGGAGTGTGGTAGTAGATGTGTGAAAGTGTGGTACGAGTAACATGTGGTACTAGTTGAATTGCAATTTTGAGTGTGTTAATAGTGGACTGTGATGATTTATGATGGTGCAGCAACATCTGTCTCTGCTAGGCACCTCACCGCTTCTAATCAAGTCTGACCAACGTCTCTGTGGCCTCAGGGTAAGTGGCGGTGAGATCTGGTGATTGGTGATGAAGTATACTGGCAAAGTGGTATGGTGTGGAGGCAAATTTTTGATGTGTTCTGTGGTGGTGAATAGTCATGAAATGGTATCGGTAATAATGGAATGTGGTGTGATAATGGCGATTAAAAGTGAGTGGGAAGAAAAATCTCGAAACAGTATGATGAGCTGGGAAAAGTCCGTAACCTATCACCGTTTAAATATCGCGGTCCATAAGTGTCTAGTGTGACTGCTTAATTCATTGTCAGGAAATTATTCCAACCATGACCTCCGACAGCATACTTCATGAAGGCGAAGGAAATGTACAGTTATCATGCGGTATAAAAAGGCAAACTTACATCCGTATCCCCCCCATCTAAACACCAATGGCGGATAATGGCGGGAAGTCCCATCTCGCGCTTGCGGCCTAGCGCGTGGGACTGTCTTGGTGTTGATTCTCAGGGTGGGGGGATGCGCCTTCCGGGGCGCTTGTCTCTCCCTACAGCTGTGTCTGCAAAATATTTGGTTTTCTCTGTGCTGTGCTTATTTTTGTAGTTACTTTCTCTAAAATTAAAGAAACTCCTCTGACGATGGTCTACGCATGCAGAGAGTTAGGTCATACAATCCGATGACATATTTTTAGGTCTTGTTCTGCAACCACCAGACGATTTAATTCAGTTTTGGAGAAATTTTTCGATTTAGAGAGGGTTACATACAACCTTGAATACTCCAAAGATGGATAAAATCATCAGGAAGTAAGAAGGAATAAAGTGAATTATACCGTCGTAATGAATAAGTTAAGTATTTCAGACGAAGGCTCTCTACACATCCACACATTCTGAATTTTAACACCTTCAGCGCGAGGATGTCCTTCATATTTCGTTCTTACTAACTTCAAACGATTTTATTCAGTTCATAAGAGACTTTTCGAAATGGAAGGGTTGAATAAAGCTCTCATCAACCGCTTCAGTATAGGAGGTCTTTAAGTTGAACAGAATCGTTTGGAAGTGTGTGTGTGTGTGTGTGTGTGTGTGTGTGTGTGTGTGTGTGTGAGAGAGAGAGAGAGAGAGAGAGAGAGAGAGAGTATAATGGCAAGTATAGAGAAGGACGGGAACTCGAGAAATGTTATAAAAAAAGAATGCACGAGCTTCCATTTTGCTGGCTCAGAGGATACAACATTCTTATAGCTTACTGTATTGTCTGTCTCTGCTCGATTGTTTTATCAGGTTACTTTCCAGAGTCAAAAGATGGCAGAACGTGTTATTGCTCATTTATTCTTGTGCCTCTTTTTGCAAACAGCACATGTATTTTTTGTTTTTTCTCTTTGCTGTGATCATCTCTCTCTCTCTCTCTCTCTCTCTCTCTCTCTCTCTCTCTCTCTCTCTCTCTCTCTCTCTCTCTCTATTCACTGCTCTTCTGAAATCTGTGCTTGTGTCTCATTCCAATTACGGCGGTCACGCAGCACTCGTATATTAGTACATTCACTTGTCTAATGCAAGAGTTAACCAGTATTCTCGGCCTTTCTTGTGCAAAACTGGTCAGCTCTTCAATTGTGTTCACCAGTCTGTCATTCCCACTGCACTTGTCTTCTAATATTTCAAAAGCAATAGGCATCTCGAATAACGAATCTTGAGCTTAGTTTTCTTTTGTTCATTTTTTAAGAGACATTTTTTTTTCACTCTCCCAGCCTCTGGTTCTTTCTCCTTGCGTGAAAAAATAAATAGGAAGAGGACGCAGATCTATAAGATGATAAATCAAGACACAGTATTAAACAACATACAATGGAGACAATGAAAAAGTTTTCAGAATAAGGCGCAGCTTGTGAGACAATTTCCCCTCGCCTCCCACGTAACCCGGAACCTTCACTATAACCTTAACCCTCAAATCATAGTTGCTGCTCTGAGTATGATAAATTCCTCTTCTGGTAATAAGCCATATGTCCCCAGCATAATTTCGTCCCTCATAAATCTTACAAACTAGAATTACTTTGTAGTGTAATTCCCCTTCCCGGCTTTGGTTCTGTCACATGCCACTTGTACAGCGATGAACTGGTTAACAGAATTACCAGGCGTGAGAACTGAGAACGTCATTGTCTGCTACGAAGGGTCCTGAACAGAAGCAACAAGCACACAAACCACTCCACCTACTATCCTCGACGTAGAGAAAGGCAACTGGAGAAAGTTGTTATTCAATATGCAAAAAATGTCTTTTGTTTTTTTTGTCGAGGCTGCCCTTCACAGACTTATGCACTGTCAGAAAATAGATGGAAAAAAACTAGAGAAAACATTATACGAAGGGAGGCGGAGGTCACAGAACTACATCCCAACCACCACCATCACCAGCACCAAATCTTAAATCCATAGTTGTTATCTACCTTAACGTCCCATGTGTAGTCGGTATATATCTGTTTTAACTCACTAAAATCAATATACTGTTGGACAAAGGAAGTTTCCTCCTTGACCCTGTTCACCAGCAGTACAAATGGGGATGTAAACTGACTAATGTTGTGGTACTCTAATGGAAGACTGGGAGAGCGAAAACTGGTTTCCTGCCTTAATGCCTGTTGTGCTGGCGGTAGGCGTTTATCCTAAGCTTGATGCTGGAGTGATCAGAGTGGCCTGACCTAAGTGACCGTTCTGTCTTACGCGTAGTCTACATCCCCACGAGGCACCTGGAGATTCACAATTCATGTAATACCACTAAAGTCAGTAGAGTAGGTTGGTCATCTGCCCTCAAGTGACTACTATGGTAGCCTAGCCCCGGACCCCTACACATAGAAAAGGGAAACACAGGATTAGTAGTTACTTTTGTTTAACTTCCTCACTCCGATAACGTGTTTCGTATTCCATTATATTCAGCTCTAGACACTTTTCGAAATGAAGGCGTTAGTTATTGTCCTCAGTAACGCACAGAATTTGAGTCCTTCCTAAGTTAAATAAAATCGTCTGGAAATTGAATACCCCTCCCCTTGACACACACACAAAAAAATCACTGGATTCAAGGGGTTTATACCTTACAAACCTCTGACCTATGGAACTGTTACTTCCTGTGTGACTGGCTAATTGTTCCAGGTTTATTGTGGTGTTTTATTGCATTGGATTAGCGTGGAGTTACGTCACACCCGCAGCGGTTGTGGTTGGTGAATGGCTGGAAAATTAGGAGGAAGAATTGTTTACGATACATCTCGTAGTTGCAGTCCCCCAAACTTCTCTCACTATTTTTTTTTTTTTTTTTTTTTTTTTTTTGCTTTTCACTGCCTTAACCTCCTGAAAAAAGAAAAAAGAAAAATGCTGTTGTTATTCGTGTACGTCTTTTTTTTTTTCTCGCACGTCTCATTTTTATTGTCATTCCATACGTTGTCTTCCAGAGGATAAATCAGATCATTAGGCGGTAGCAATCTTAAAATGAAAATTGTCGTCGTACTGGAATAGTGACTAGAGAGTATTTATAACCATATCTGTAAGTAGACGTAGCCGAGGGGTGTAATTCTGTAAGGGAGGTTATCTTGTCGATGGAGAGACACCAGGAGAGAGTAATGGTGAGGCGTGTAGGAGATAATCAGTGTAGGCCTTCTCTTGTTCCGTTATTCTCTTCGTATTTTAAATGGGATGATGAAACAGGCAGATTTGGGTCGACGGAGTTTATTGTGAGACAGTTACTTGAATAAAAGTTAAGAGCTTGGCGTGACCCGTATAGCCTATGGCTAGTAGCAGTTTGTGCTAGTTGCTGTCCTCCTACTTTACTCTCACTCTCCTGCTCCCTATTGCTCTCTCCTTGTCTAACTCTTGTTCTCTCCTGCCCTACTCTGTCTCACTCTGTCTTCTTCTAACTCTCCTACATGTGATATCGGACTTATATCCCCTCTAGCTTCCGGCTAAAGTGTGTGGGCGTACGTGTGCGTGCGTTTGTGCGTGTGTGTGTCTGTTACATTTCCGACACATGATCAAAGGTGTGTCACATCTTTAATTCGTCTAGGCAAGGGGACGTGTTCTGTAACTCTTCCTGGAGATCTCAGACATAACTACCTGTTTTACACAGTGTTACCTATACCTATATAGTTACATACCGTAGTTACATATAGTATTGTCTTATAACATATTATGCCTACATATCGCTCGTACCAACAACAGCAAATATTGTCATAACATATTAATACATACTGTATTATATACACATTACAATAAACTTGTAACTTAAGTGAAATACATAATACTGTAAAAGTTACATATTTGTATGAATATTGTATAATTGCAGTTACATCGTGTTAATGATATTATAGTTACATCATTTTAATGCAACTGTTATGCAAGTGTGGCGGTAACATATTAATCCCACAGGTCTCCCTTGAGCTACATAAAAAAAATAAAAAGACGCCGTCGTAGTAATGAAACGGCTAAGAACAATTATGATCATGAAACAGTTCCAACCTTGGGATGCAAATGCCTTGTATTCTCGAGCTAATTATTATCAATTTTATAAAGAGTCCTTTTTTTTTTCTTATTGTTTGTTTGCTTCATATTCAGAGTTGTGGCTGTTTTCCAATTGCAATCTAATCTGGCGAAAGTGTAAATATCTCAGTAATTGGTGAAGTGCAAATATCTAAAGAATAATCAATCTCAAGGATTAACTTCCGGGGAAAAAAAGGGTTGCTTATCCATTATTGAAGATACTGGGTCATAACATTTCAAACGACACGTCAAAATTTTTCCTTCTAAAAGTGCCAACTGCATTTATTTAGATTAATATTACTTTGCACGGTACTATGGCAAATAAATAAAAGTAAATAAGTAGATAGAGAAGAACCCACACCCGTATTATCCTCTAGGGGACCCTGGAGGGCCAAAAGGTACACTACTGTAGTCCTGAGCATTTAAACCTAGGCTGGGACTACGATACGTTCACGGCAACTATACATGTGGTAGAAACACCTCCAAACACCTTCTGAAGTCGAACTGTTTCGCATTTGCACACGGTTGCTCCATCCAGAACTCTGCCACCGTAACACTAAGGCGTTTGTATCATACAGTTACGAGTTAGATTCACGTAACGCTTGGTTTCCACTTCATATGAGTATTTGTTTTCCTGTACATTTTAGTAATTATCATCATATTCAAGCCGAGACATTCCATGAGCTAAACAAGAGGAAAAACAAAGAGCACTGTATCTTGCATTTTGTAGTTTGTTTAACGGACTACTTAATGGAATTTGAGGAGATATAAAGTATACCAAAGCAAAGATGAAAGATGACGAGAACTACTGAAGCGTACGAACAAATTCACTCAGAAACGGAAGAGACGAGAGAAATAAGAGAGTGGTGAGCAGCGAGAGGGAGTGGGAGAGCAGGCCATCAAGCTATCCAACGAGCCGAAGCAGCACTCGCCTCCCGAATCAGGCGAGCGAGAGGAACAGAACGGGACGGAATGTTATGGTGTGATCCCCTGGCCAGCAGGAGGAGGAAGTGGATGTACTGGAGTGAGAGAGAGGAAAAAACTGATATCATGACATCAGGAACCGTAAAGATTGGGGGAGAGTGGCGGTGGTTGAAGAGATGGTGAGTGGATAGGTAGGCAGCAGGGCGGGAAGATGGGAGGCGGAGAGGATGCTGGCCGAATCATGATGCTTGAGCAATTGTCTGGAACATGGCAGTATTTGGTTTTAATATTATTATTATTATTATTATTATTATTGTTGTTATTGTTGTTGTTGTTGTTGCTGCTGCTGATGATGATGATAATGTTGTTATTCTTGTTATTGATGATGATGTAGTTATTGTAGTTTTATATAATTATTGTAACTTTGTGTGCCAATTGTTTCATTTCATTGAAGAGAATGATCTAACAATTTTGAAAAACGAAAAAAAAAAAAAAATTCTCGTGTCACCAGCCTGTGAAAAATCTTATTTTGCTTTGGTGGACGTAATTCTTAAAAGTAATTGTTTTTAATCTGTGAACTGTAGGGCTTTTTCGGTTTCAGTAAATTCTCTGGGTTTGCATTTTAACAGTACCAGTGGAAGAGGATGGCCGGCCTCACATGGAAAGACTTAGCATTAGCTCACTTGAGTCAGTGTACTAGATACCTATATAAACGTCTGATTGATATGGATTTCCCTTAGCTGAATATAATCGTTTGGCGTTAAGCATAATAAAGTAAGTGTGACAATACCAGTGAAACTGTTCAGGATGGCGGTCGTGTGTGTGAGAGCTGATGTGTTTGTGAGATCGTGGACAGATGCGGCCATGGAAAGCCTGAGATACAAGGGGGATAACTTCACCAGCCGAGAGTTTGTTGATGTCTATATAGATCTATCTCAATGTAAATACTTCAAGAACATCGCATTCTGTACCTATGATGTATCCTCAATCAAGTGTGTGCATTACTAGCTTATTATTTATACTTCACGAGTTTACTTTCCATTTATTTAGCTGGTCATTGCCTCTCAGGATCCCCACCACAACCACCACCACCACAACAGTTTTCATCAACATCATCGTCATCACTGCCTTGTACCATTCTTTTCATTGCTCTTTCCTTCCTGCTTCCATGCACTTCTTTCCATTCTCTTCTTCATAATTTTTTTTACCGATTTCTTCATCACCATCACCACCAAAACAGGTTCATTTTTAATCTTTTTTGTTATTTATTATTATTATTATTATTATTATTATTATTATTATTATTATTATTATTATTATTATTTTTATTATTATCCCCATCATCCATTAACCTTTCATTTTCATTCTCATCATTTTTTTTTTGTCAATTTCTTCATCACCATCATTATTACCCATTGACCTTTCATTTTCATTTTCGTCAATTTTCTTCCTCATCTTCTCCTCCTCTACCCCCCACGTACCCTAGCGTCCGGTATGCCACACTGTTCTCCCACGGCCAGGCATTTATTCCCACGGTTATTCAGGTGTTACTTCCGGCTTACCTTCCCCACCTCCCACATCACCACCACCACAACACCACCACCTGCCGAGGGAATGTGCTGCTGGGGGTGGTGATGTGTGGTGTTGGTGACAGTGTTTATCGTGGATGGGGTGGCGGTATGGATAATGGTTTGCCTTTGTGGTGTGTGGTGTTGGTGGTGATGTGTGGT
Organism: Coenobita brevimanus; assembly: GCF_032717465.1. Lineage (NCBI taxonomy): Eukaryota > Metazoa > Arthropoda > Malacostraca > Decapoda > Coenobitidae > Coenobita > Coenobita brevimanus. The sequence continues at coordinate 11,722,788 of NC_137063.1, forward strand.
GCTGGTGGTGGTGGTTGTCGAGGTGGTGTGGTGGTAGTGATTTGGTAATGGTGTTTGTGGTAATGGTGGGCTGGTGTGGTCGTGTTGGTGGTGGCGTGGCGTTGGTGATGAGTGATATTGATGATAATGGAGGTGATGGTGATGGTGTTCCTTCGTTTCTCAGTGCCTGTCCTGTTAACTTTAGGGTTTTGTAGATTTGTGTGTGTGTGTGTGTGTGTGTGTGTGTGTGTGTGTGTGTGTGTGTGTGTGTGATTTTAATGCGAAGACAAAGTCATCAAATGATGGGAAGACGAGTAAGAAGGATACAACTCCAAGGAAAATGGAGAGAGAGAGAGAGAGAGAGAGAGAGAGAGAGGGAGAGGGAGAGAGGGAGAGAGAGAGTGCTGGGGAAGGAATTTTCTGATTTACCCACGTACAGTACACCGCTGTGCTTAATCACCTTTATTACCCGTCCCCGACACACAGTCATAATACACACACACATATACATACACACAAAATATTACCACACACACACACACACACACACACACACACACACACACACACACACACACACACATTATGACGCACAACCTCCCTCATCCCCCTACACACGAGACTCCAACAAGCCACACGCGCACATAGGGAAGTGACGCACACGCATGTACGCATCATGTACAGGGAGTGGTTCAGGGAAGGGTATTGTTTTCACTCGGTTTGTCTGTCTGTTTGTTTGTCTCTCTGTCTGTCTGTTAACAGCTTTACGGGAAAACAAACAGTGCGATTTTGACTCAAATTACAGGGATGATGGTCAATGACTTTCTGATCACCTGATTAAATTTTGGGCCAAACTGAGCAAAGGCCCAGGCTGTGGGCTCAAAAAATGTAAAAAAAAAAAAAAAAAAAAAACGGTGAGGAGTAAAAATCGTTTTTTCGCCATAACTTATTTCAAATTCGTTATATCGACATGAAACCAAAACCTGAAGGTGCATCTTTCAAATCTTCATCCTATGACATGCCTCATTACCTCAGGGGGGTACCTCTCCCCCCAGTTAGCTGTAAGGTAGTCAGTGTCAGGTGGGTCGGACCTAAAATTTCAAATGGGCATAACATCGTCAATTTTCACCCGATTTACTCCAAACTTAATATGTGACATCTTTGACTAGATATCATACTGTGTTTGTACGTCAGCACTAATGTGACTGCCGGGGACGGGTTTGCTGTGCCTTGGCACCGCTTCTTGTTTTTTTTTTTTTTTTTTTTCTGGAGATACGACTACCACAGCTACCACAGTCGTTGCTTCTGCTGCTACCACAACCACTACCACTTCAACTGCCACCAGTATCACAACCACAAACTCTACCATTGCTTGAAATAATACTAATACTAGCATTTACAACCACTGCACCCACTGCCACAACTGCTGCTACTACCTCCACTTTCGCTACTACCACATCCACTACCACCGCTACCACCTCCACTATTACCCTTGTCAATACCAGCACTGTCACTTCTACCTTAGCTGCCGTTCCTGGAGAGAGACTCCTTCACGTGGTGGCACCGATATAACCGGGCGGTGGCGCTGCCCGGTTATACAAACGTCCCTCATTTCCCTTCCTGTCCCTCGAAAAAAGATGGTAGATTACATGAAAAGGCAGCCTCAGCGTGCAGTCCACCGCGTTCACGTTCGGATGAGCCTGGCCTGGGTTGCTACTACTACTACTACTACTACTACTACTATTACTATTATGGTACTACTACTACTATGACTGCCACCACATCATGATCACCATTATCGCTACCCCTGATACCGTTACCATTACCACGACAGTTACCAGTCACT